>NC_142033.1:87376290-87529267 GCF_982192425.1 Myodes glareolus
AGAAAGAATATTAAAAGCTACAAAGGAGGCCCCCACTACCGCCCTCTTGTCTCCTGTCTCCTTGGAATACCAGCTGTCCCTGTTTCAGTGCTGAGGAGTTCTGTCCAGAGAGGTGAGTGGGTGCTGGCCGGGGCAGTCTGTCCCGGAAGAGAGCACAGCCCCCACACCTCAGCATTGGCGGCAGGGTCTTTGGTGTTCCATGGGATGCTTCCCTGCCCCCACTGTCGTCCTTTGGTCTCCTGTGTCCTTGAAATACCAGCTGTCCCTGTATCAGTGCTGAGAAGTTCTATCCAGAGAGTGCTGAGGAGTTCTATCCAGAGAGGAGGAGATGGGCAGGTGCCAATGCAAGAATTCCTCCAACAACCTGAAAGGCAACATGACATCACCAGAATTCAGGGATCATGAAACTAGAAGAATTGAACTCTCTACTCCAGAAGAAATAGAAGAAATCGAATCTAAGCAGATCTTTTTGAAAATAATAGAGGAACTTAAAAGGGAGGTGAAAATCTGCCATGAAGAAATGGAAGAGAAGTATAACAAAAAGTTTGAAGAAATGAGTAAATCCGAAATGAAATTCTGGGAAACAAAGAAAAAACAATCAAACAGGTAATGGAAAGAGTTCAAGATTTGAAAACTGAAATGGAATCAATGAAGACAACACAAACTGAGGGCCGACTGACTATGGAAAATCTAGGTAAATGGACAGAAACTTCAGAAACAAGCATAACCAACAGAATACAAGAGATAGAAGAACGAATCTCAGACTCTGAAGACACCATAGAGAAAATAAACGCTCTGACCAAAGAAAACAGAAAATCAAACAAATTCTCATCACAAAACATTCAGGAAATATGGGACACAATAAAAAAAAACCAAATCTAAGAAGAAGAAGAAGCATTGCAGATCAAAGACCCAGAAAATATATTCAACAAAATTATAGAAGAAAACTTTCCCAACCTAAAGAATGATATCCCTATGAAGGTTCAAGAAGCATACAGAATGCCGAATAGACTGGATAAAAAAAAATCCCCTCGCCATATAATAATCAAAACACAAAACATTCAGATTAAAGAAAGAATATTAAGAGCTGCAAAGAAAAAAGGTCAAGTAACTTATAAAGGTAAACCTACCAGACTTACACCAGACTTCTCTATGGAAACCATGAAAGCCAGAAGGTCCTGGATAGAGGTAAGGCAGAAACTGAGACCATGGATGCAAGCCCAGACTACTATACCCAGCCAAGCTATCATTCACTATTGACGGAGAAAACAAAATATTCCAGGATAAAAACAAATTTAAACAATACGTAGCTACAAATCCCGCCTTACAGAAAGTATTAGAAGGAAAATCACAACCCAAGGAATCCAACATTGACAATACTGCCTACAATAACTCAGACAACTAGCGACCCTTTACAAGCACATCTCAAAGAAGGGAAATACACACTCTACTACCCGAAAAAAAAGGAAAATATCTGGAGTCAACAACAACTTGTCATTAGTATCACTTAATATCAATAGACTCAATTCACCTATAAAAAGGCACAGACTTAGAGATTGGATACGAAAACAGGATCCAACATTCTGCTGTTTACAAGAAACACACCTCAACCACAAAGACAGACACCTACTCAGAGTAAAGGGTTGGAAAAAGGTTTTCCTAGCAAATGGACCTAAGAAACAAGCGGGTGTGGTCATTCTAATATCTAACAAAATTGACTTCAAACTAAAATATATCAAAAGAGATAGAGATGGACATTTCATACTCATAACAGGAACAATGCACAAAACTCAAGTCCAAATCGATTAAAGACATCAACATTAATCTGACCACTTTGAACCTGATAGAAGAGAAAGTGGGAAGTAGTCTAGAAGATATAGGCACAGGAGACCACTTCCTAAGTAGAACCCCAGTAGCACAGACAATAAGAAAATCAATGAATAAATGGGACCTCCTGAAACTGAGAAGCTTCTGTAAAGCAAAGGACACTGTCAGTAAGACAAAAAGGCTACCTTCTGACTGGGAGAAGATCTTCACCAACCCCTCATCAGACGAAGGTCTGATCTCCAAAATATACAAAGAACTCAAGAAACTAGACACTAAAACTCTAATTAACCCAATTAAAAAATGGGATACTGAACTGAACAGAGAATTCACAACCGATGAACTTCAAAAGGCAAAAAGACACTTAAGGTCATGCTCAACCTCCTTAGCGATCAGGGAAATGCAAATCAAAGCCACTTTGAGATACCATCTTACACCTGTCAGAATAGCTAAACTCAAAAACACCAATGATAGCCTATGCTGGAGAGGATGTGGAGTGAGGGGAACACTCATCCATTGTTGGTGGGAATGCAAACTTGTGCAGCCACTGTGGAAATCAGTGTGGCGGTTCCTCAGGAAACTGGGAGTCAACCTCCCTCAGGACCCAGTAATTCCACTCTTGGGAATATACCCAAGAGATGCCCTATCATACTACAAAAGCATTTGTTCAATTATGTTCATAGCTGCACTATTTGTAATAGCCAGGACATGGAAACAACCTAGGTGCCCCTCAGTAGAAGAATGGTTAAGGAAGGTGTGGAACATATACACATTAGAGTTTTACTCGGCGGTAAAAAACAATGACATCTTGAATTTTGCATGCAAATGGATGGAAATAGAAAATGCTTTACTGAGTGAGGTAACCCAGACCCAAAAAGAGGAATATGGTATGTACTCACTCATAAGTGGATTCTAGCCTTAATTAAAGGTCTTTTAGCCTATAATTTGTGTTCCTAGAGAAGCTAAATAAGAAGGTGAACCTGAGGAAAATCATGTAGTTATCCTCCTGGATATTGGAATTAGACAAGATTGCCAGGCAAACTTGGGTGCACGGGTGGAAGTAAGGGGAGATGGTTGGAGAGAAGGGAGAGGGGGAGGATTTGGGATGGCTTGGGGGAGTGAGATGGGGGGAGGCAGGAAGGATGGATGTGGGAGTGAGGAGGTGTGCATCTCAACTAAGTGAGCCATTTTGGGGTTTGCAAGAGTCTTGATTCTGGAGGGGTTCCCAGGCCTAAGGAGAGGTTCCCAGATTGTTCCCTGGGCAGCGGAGGAGAGGTTACCTTAACTGGCCTTAGCCCATGACCATACTGATGAATGTTATGCATATCACCATAGAACCTTCATCTGGTGATGGATGGAGATAGAGACAGAGACACACATTGGAACACAGGACTTGACTCTCTGGGTCCGGATGGGATGCCGATGGAGGGAGAGTGCGGGCAAGGAAGGCAGGATCGGAGGGAATCTTCATCAGATGATGGATGGAGATAGAGACGGAGACCCACATTGGAGCACTGGACCGAGACCCCAAGGTCCAAATGAGGAGCGGAAGGAGGGAGAACAAGAAAGAGGAAGTTAGGACCGTGAGGGGTGCGTTCACCCACTGATACAAGGGGACTGGTCTGGTGGGAGCTCACCAGGGCCAGCTGGACTGGGACTGAATGAGCGTGTGATCGGGCCGGATTCTTTGAATGTGGCTGACTGGGAGGCCATTGACAATGGGGCTGGGTCTTGGTAGGCATATACTGGCTTTCTGGGATCCTGATCTGATTGGATGCTCACCTTCCTGGACCTGGAGGGAGGTGGGGAGGAACTTGGACTTCCTGCGGGGCAGGAGGCCCTGATTGCTCTTGGGACTGGATAGGGAGGAGGGGAGGAAGTGTGGGGAGTGGGAGGGTATTGGGAGGAGGGGAGGAATTTGGACTTCCCATGGGGCAGGAAGCCCTGACTGCTCTTGGGACTGGAGAGGAAGGAGGAGAGGGAGTGGGGGGAATGGGAGGGTATTGGGAGGAGGGGAGGAAGTGGAAATTTTTTATAAATAAATGAATAAATAAATAATTAAAAAAAGGAAAAAAGCTGCAAAGGATAAAAAAAAAAAGGCCAGGTAACATAAAAAGGTAGACCTATCAGAATTATACTTGAGTTCTCAATGGAAACAATGAAAACCAGAAGGTCCATGTCAAGCATTATGCAGACATTAAGAGACCATAAATGACAGTCCAGACTACTATCACCAGAAAAACTTTCAATCACCATAGACAGAACCAGATTTAACTAATACCTAACCACAAATTCAGCTCTACACAAAAAACTAGAAGGAAAACTCTAACTCAAGGAAGTTAGCTACATTCATAAAAACACAGACAATAGATGACCTCATAGCAACAAATCCCAAAGAAGGGAAAAACACACACAATAACATTACCAATAACAAAAACTAAAATAACAGGAGCTAGCAATCACTGGTCATTAATATCCCTTAATACAAATAGATTGGCTCATCTATAAAATGACACAGACAAATAGACTGGATATGAAAACAGAATCCATCCTTCTGCTGCATACAAGAAACACACCTTGTATGCAGCAGACATCACCTCAGATTAACAGGTAGGGGAAAAAATTTCCAATCAAATGAACCTAAGAAACAATCTGGTATAGCTATCCTAATATCTAACAAAATAGACTTCAAACTAAAATCAATCAAAAGAGACAAGGAAGGACATTTCATATTAGTCATAGGAAAAATCCATCAAGAGAAAATCTCAATACTGAATATTTATGCCCCCAAAACAAGTGCACCTTTATATGTAAAAGTAACACTCCTAAAGCTTAAATCACACCTTGGACCCCACACACTAACAGTGGGACACTTCAACACCCTCCTTTCACCACTGGACAGATCTGCCAGACAGAAACTTAATAGAGAAATAAGGGAAGTAACAGATGTTATGACTCAAATGGACTTAACAGACATCTATAGAATATGCCATCCAAACAAAAAAGAATATACCTTCTTCTCAGCACTTCATAGAACCTTCTCAAAAAATGGCCAAATGCTAAGTAACAAAGAAAACATCAACCAATACAAAAAGTTGAAATAACCTCATGTATCTTATCGCTTCACCATGACTTAAAATTAAAATTCAACAGCAACACTAATTTTAAAAAACCTACAAACACATGAAAATTGAACAATGCTCACCTGAATCACCAATGATTCAAGGAAGAAATAAAGAAAGAAATTAAAGACTTCCTAAAATTCAATGAAAATGACCATACAACATATCCAAATTTGTGGGACACAATGAAAGCAATATTAAGAAGAGAGCTCATACCACTAAATGCCTACTTAAAGAAGCTGGAAAAATTCCACACTAGTGAATTAACAGAATACTTGAAAACTAGAACAAAAAGAAGGAAATTCACCTAGGAGGACTAGAGGCAGGAAATAATCAAATTGAGAGCTGAAGTCAACAGAATAGAAACAAAGAAAACAATACAAAGAATCAATAACATAAGACTTGGTTCTTCAAGAAAATCAACAAAATAGACTAACCAAAAGGCAGAAAGCAAATATCCAAATTAACAAAATCAGAAATGAAAAGGGAGGCATAATAATAGACAAGAAGGAAATCCAGATAATCATCAGGTCATGTTTCAAAAATCTGTACTCCACAATTGGAAAACTTGAAGAAAATGGACAAATTTCTGAATAAATATCAGTTACCAAAATTAAACCATGACAAGATAAGCAAATTAAATAGGCTTATAACTGCTAAAAAAAATAGAAACAGTCATCAAAAGTCTACAATCAAATAAATATCAGGACCAGATAATTTCAGCACAGAATTGTACAAGATTTTCAAAGAAGAATTAATACCAATACTCCTCAAATTGTTCCACACAATAGAAACAGAAGGAACATTGCCAAACTATTTTTACACAGCTTCAATTACACTGATACCCAAACCACAAAAAGACATTACTAAGAAAGAGAATTACAGACCAATCTCACTCATGAACATTGATGCAAAAATACTCAATAAAATACTGGCAAACCCAATCCAAGAACACATCAGAAATATCATCCACCAGGATCAAGTAGGCTGCATCCCAGAGATGCAGGGAGGGTTCAACATTCAAAATTCTGTCAATGTAATACACCATATAAACAAACTGAAAAAAATAAAGACACATGATCATCTCATTAGACGCTAAAAAAGCCTTCAACAAAATACAGCACCCCTTCATGATAAAGGTCTTGAAGGGAGCAGGGATACAAGAAATGTACCTAAGCATAATAAAGGCAATATACAGCAAGTCAACAGTCAACATCAAACTACATGGATAGAAACTCAAAGTGATCCCACTGAAATATGGAAAAAAACAAGGTTGTCCATTCTCTCCATATCTTTTCAACATAGTACTTGAGGTTCTAACTAGATCAATAAGACAACAAAAAGAAATCAAGGGGGTACAAATCTGAAAAGAAGAAATTAAACTCACTTTTTGCTGATGATACGATAGTTTACATAAGTGACTCCAATAATTCTATCAAGGATCTCTTGCAACTCATAAACACTTTCAGTAATGCAAAGGATACAAGGTTAACTCAAGAAAATCAGTAACCCTCCTTTATATAGATGATAAGTGGACTGAGAAAGAAATCAGAGAACCATCACCCTTCACAATAGCCACAAATGACATAAAATATCATGGAAGAGCTCCAACCAAACATGTAGAAGATCTATATGATAAGAACTTTGAATCTTTGAAGAAAGAAATTGAAGAAGACACTGGAAAAGTAAAAGATCTCCCATGCTCTTGGGTAGGTAAAATTAATGTAGTAAAAATGGCAATCTTACCAAAAGCAATCTACAGATTCAATGCAATGCCCAGCAAAATCCCAGCAAAATTTTTCACAAACCTCAAAAGAACAATATTCAATTTCATATTCAAAACAAAACACACACACACACACACACACACACACACACACACACACACACAAATCCAAGGATACCAAAAACAATATTGTAGAATTAAGGAACTTCTGGAGGCATCAGAATCCCTGACTTCAAATTCTATTATAGAGTTACAGTACTTAAAGCAGCCTGGATATCAATTCACACACTTATGAACACCTGATTTTTGACAAAGAAGTTAAAAATATAAAATGGATAAAAAAGAATATTCAAGAGACAGTGCTGGCATAACTGGATGGCAACATGTAGAAAAGTGAAAATAGATCCATATCTATCACCATGCATAAAACTCAAGTTCAAATGCTTCAAAGACCTCAACATAAAACCAACCACACTGAACCTTATAGAAGACAAAGAGGAAAGTATACTTGGACACACTGGCACAGGAGACCACTTCCTAACTATAACACCAGTAGCACAGGCACTGAGAGCCACAAGTAGTAAATGGGAACTCCTGAAACTGAGAAGCTTCTCTGAAGCAAAGGACACAGTTAACCAGACAAAATGGCAGCCTACTGAATGAGAAAAGATCTTCACTAACCCCTCATTGGACAGAGGTCTGATCTCCAAAATATACAAAGAACTCAAGAAATAGAATGCCAAAAGACCACATAATCCAATAAAAAAAAATGAGTACAGACCTAAACAGAGAACTCTCAACAGAGGAATCTAAAATGGCTGAATGACACTTAAGAAAATGTTCAACATCCTTAGTCATCAGAGAAATGCAAATCAAAACAACTCTGAGATTCCATTTCACACCTGTAAGAATGGCCAAGATCAAAAGCACTGATGACAACTTATGCTGGAGAGGATATGAAGTAAAGGGAACACCCCTGTATTGCTTTTAGGAGTACAAGCTGGTCTAGCCCCTTTGGATATCAAAAAATTAGGAAACAACATACCTCAAGACCCAGCAATATTAGTTCGGAGTATATACCTAAATAGTGCTCAATCATACCTAACAGACATATTCATAGCAGCATTATTTCTAATAGCCATAATTTGGAAACAACCTATATGTCCCTCAACTGACAAATGAATAAAAGAAATCTGGTACATTTACACAATGCAGCAATACACAGTGGTAAAAAAATATGACATATTGAAATTTACAGGCAAATGGATGGATCTAGAAGACATCATATTGAGTGGGGTAACACAGACCCAGAAAGGCAAATATAATATGTATTCACTCATAAGTAGCTTTTAGAAATAAAACAAAGAAAAACCAGCCTACAGTTCACAATCCCAGAGAACCTAGACAACAAAAAGGATCCTAAGAGAGACATATATAGTTCTACTCTACATGGGAAGTAGAAAAAGACAAGATGTGAGTAAATTGGGAGCGTGGGGAAAATGGGAGAGGGCAGAATGGGAGGGAGGAGGGCGGAGAGCAGAGCAAAATATAGAGCTCAATAAAGCAATAAAAATTAATAAATACTTAAATCTATTAAGCCATGACTTCCTAAGCCGACACAAGAGTTGAGGGTGCTCACCTCTGAAGCTTGCATGTGGACTGAAAAGCTAAACAGTGTCATGTGCTGTTGCCCCCACCCACTGCTGCCACAGTTACCTACTCTCAAAGACCATGGAAAAAAAAAGCTGCCCAAGACCATCACTTTAAGAGCTTTTGCATGAATTTTGTCTGAGCACAAGGAACCTAACCAGGTTTTTAACATTTCTAGAAGATTCTGGTGTACAGTCTCATTAGGCTTCCTTGTTTATGAAATTTGCTTGTTTAGTATAGGAATTCCACAGTATACTTGATCTCACTTGATAGAGCGTTGTTCCTTTATTGATGCCCTTTTCTTCCCCCCTTTGGATATGACATCATCTTTACATAAGACTCACTGCCTGCCTTTTTAAAACCTTTCTTCAGTGCTTGGCAAGAAGGGAATTTTACAGTGGGCTACATCCTTGTCCTCATCTAGGCTTGTTTTCTCCATAGCATGAGAGAGATTTTGGAAAGGAGGGTCCACCTGTCAAGGACTCACTGTCCCCTATAGTTCAGTCTTTTCCAAACATCAGCATGTTGATGACTACCTGGAGATACTGTAGGGGTAAAGAGTCTATTTCATGTATCCAAACATCTGCATGGCAAAGTGGATTGCACACTGGGTATCATGTAGTGACATCATGCACAGAATACTCAAGCACCCGGATATACTTGAGTAAATGATGCATGGCCTCTTTCCGGGGTCTCTAATGAAGACATACTGTGAGGCTTCCCTATCCTGGGGTAGGGTTGTCAATGTGATGCTCAAAGCATGGAAATAGTCCAGATTGGTGAAGGAAGCCCTTATTTTTTAACAACAAACCCAAACAAACAGAATTACAGATCAGACAAGAAAGGGCAATCATGTGTCATTGCCCATGGATGGATGGTGGAGTGGGAAATCTTGGTGACACAGCTGCTAAAGTCACCCATGCTCCTGTAATAGCTCAAATAACCTCATGGATTCATCAAGAGCTACTTGGATAGAACTATTTATTGTGATTGTCTTTGTCCTGTCTACCTAGGATGACTAGAAATACTATCCTCCCTCAGGACGATTAACAATTCAAGACATCACAAATGGATGCAATCTGTTGACTACACTTCTGGGCTCTGTACTCCCCAGCTGGTACACTAGATCGTGAGGCCATAGGTCCCTTAAGTGGCAGGTTCTGTCCTGCTGAGATTGGTTTCTAGAGGAGAATCTTGAAGGCTATCTCTGGTCCCACCATGTGATGACCACCATCATTTGTTCTCACTGCTATTAAAGGGACTTGCTTTTTCATCCCTTCCAACCATGATGAACTGAATCCCTGTGGAACCATGAACCAAAATGAATCTTTCCTTTCATAAGTTGTTTCTATAGGTATTGTCACAATCAAAAAACAAACAAACAAACAAACAAAAAATAGAACACTAACTTACATATCCTTTCACAAGCAAGTCAGGAAGGTTGGTCTGTTTTAAACTGCAATACTGAACTCTGGGATGTGGAATGGTCACAGTCTCATATGGACAGAAAAAAAACAGCTCATAGGTCAAGAAGATGAAAAGCTGTCACTCATATAAAAGCATTTAGAATAGCATCTGATACAGATCAGTCAAATCACATTTTCTATTATTAGTTCATTCAATTTGTCTCCTTGTCACCATTGTCTGAAGGATCTCTCATCCCTTTTTCTTTTTGAAGTTCATCATCACTGACTGTCATTTTATATTACTCAAATTTTGTTTATATTCTGTTGTTTACTATTAGTTTCAGGTCTTTTCCCCCTAAGAATATTATAGTATAGGTTAGGGTAGGGTCAATATCTTATTTTCTATTTTCCATAGCTAGGTCTAAAATTTCAACACAAGCAAGACTCCCACATCTCATGGGTGATGAATTCATTGTCAGGAAATTCTTAAGAACAAAAAGAAGGTGATGAGTGTTCAAGAAAAATGGAAAGATGAAAGACCTCAAAGAAGAAAGGAGTTGGTGTCAACAAATTACAAGAGCTGGAGAAAGGAAATCACTCAATTTGCTGAGGAGAATTGAGATTAAAGTACTGATTCTCATCTGGCAGTATTTGGTAGAAAGGCTGACTGACTCTTCAAAGTGGATGAGCAGAGCTGGGTTACTTAAGCTCAGGTTCAGTAAACCTTTACTAGATCAAGATAGATCCCTCTGTTGTATCAGAAGCAAGGAGTGGGCCTGCTTTCAGTCCCAGCTACCCAGCTATCTTACATCCGAAATAATTACACAGAAACTGTATCCCATTATCTCTAGCCTCTTATTGGCTAACTCTCACATCGTGCTTTAAGGTATATCTGTTAATCTGTGTGTTACCACGAGATTGTGGCTTACTGGGAAAGAGTTAGCATGTCTGACTCCTGCGACTCCATGGCGGCTCTCTCTGACTCTGCTTTCTTCCTCCCAGAATTCTGTTTTGTCTTCCCCACCTATCTGAGTTCACCCTATCAACTTGGCCAAGGCAGTTTTCTTTATTCAACCAATGAAATCAACACAAATACAGAAGGACCTCCTATACCATTTCCCCCTTTTCTGTTTAAACAAAAAAGAAAAGCTATCGTTTTAACATAGTAAAATTGCATATAACAAAACAGTTATCAAGCAAGAATTACAGTCACAATATTTATATCTATTTTATCTTTTATCATAACAAAGGAAAACTATAACTATCTATCTATTCTTCAAAGATTCCTGAAGGATATACTATAACCTAAGTAAACAAGAAGTAAGCAACTTCCAAAACTCTAGAAATGAGAGACATCTTGCTGCCTGGACAGTCACCCAAAGTTCTTCTGTATTGTTGGGGCATCCAACTTCAGCCTACAGGCTCATAGTATCCAGCAGACATTTCCATGAAGCAGGAAATTTTATAGACAGTTCAGTCACTTTTTTTCTGTATCCTGCAGAATGTCTCCCAGACGTTTTCATGAAACAGGAACCCCAAAGGATCATCTCATTTTTAGGCAAGTTCAGCAGTCCTCTCTCTGCGGGTTCTTTGTATCCAGTTTATGCAACAGTCCAGGCAAGAGCAGTTTCTTGCCCAAATGGCTAGCAAACTCCATAAGGAGCCTCTTCAATTCCCATCTTCCTCTTGAAGTAGCTGGTGCCATCAGGAACAGACGTGTCTCATTGTCATGAAAACCCTAAGTTATTAAAACATTTAAAATGCCATATGTTGTAGTCTTTAAAAGATATGAAGAATGCCTATCTAACTGAAATATATCTTTATATATCTAGAAAATCTAACTAACATGACTGCAAGCTTGACTATTATCAATGATTATCCATTAACAATCTATATTTCCTAATTATATATTACATTTTTTAAATGAACTACACAATAGCAATACCTCAATCAAGATCAGAAATACATACATACACACACACATATATATATATCACAAAATTGACCTTAAATTTATATCAACAAAGCAAAATTCACACCAATGTAAATTATTCATATCCAAGCTTAGTTAGCTCAGTCTGCTTAGTCTTCTTAGACTGCAGTAGAGGGGCAGGAGGGAGTTCCTTTGTCTTAATAGCCCACCTGCAGCAAGGTAAGACTGCAGACAGGGAGATTTCTGACCAGCAAGTGGCACTGATCCTGTAGCAGAAGATACAATGGAGGGGTAGGGGTGCTCCTGACCCACCACACAAGCCCGATAAGGAAACACACAATTTTCCTGCCATTCTTATCTCCCTGGGTATTCCATAGGGGCAGCTTCCCCCAGTTAAACCCTCTCTCTTCCTACCCCATCCCTGCTTTTAGCCAGGAACCCCTTCCCTTCCTCTCTCCCTCTTTTGGGGCATAAAATTCTCCAACCCAGTCTGTGTGGGCACCGCCGGGACGGGGCGGTGAGTGCAAACGGGCAGAAGGGAGTTCCTTTGTTTTAATAGCCTGCCTGCAGCAAGGTAGGACTGCAGGCAAATTGATTCCTGGCCAACAAGGGGCACTGATCTTGTAGCCGAAGACCCAGCGGAGGGAAGAGCCGTTGGAGAGCATCTGAAGGAAGAGATGGGCAGGCGCCAAGGCAAGAATTCCTCCAACAATCTGAAAAACAACATGAAAGCACCAGATCCCAGCAATCTTACAACAGAAGGACTTGAACACCCTATTCTGGAAAAAGTGGAAAACAGTGTCATTATGAAAGCAATAGTCTCTTAAACAGGGTATGAATAACTCACTTAAAGAAATAGAAGAGAAATATAACAAAAAGATTGAAGAAATGAGTAAAGAAATGGGAGAGAAATATAACAAAAAGTTTGAAGAAATGAGTAAATTTGTAAACGATACCCTGGGAAACCAAGAAAAAACAATCAAACAGGTAATGGAATCAGTTCAAGAATTGAAAACTGAAATGGAGGCAATGAAGAAAACACAAACTGAGGGCCGGCTGGATATGGAAAATCTAGGCAAATGAACAGAGACTTCAGGAACAAGCATAACCAATAGAATACAAGAGATAGAAGAACGAATCTCAGATTATGAAGACACCATAGAGAAAATAAACGCACTGACCAAAGAAAACAGCAAATCCAACAAATTCTCATCACAAACCATTCAGGAAATCTGGGACATAATAAAATAAAAATCTAAGAATAGTAGGGGTAGAAGAAGGAGAAGAATTACAGATCAAAGGTCCAGAAAATATATTCAACAAAATTATAGAAGAAAACTTTCCCAACCTAAAGAACGATATTCCTATGAAGGTTCAAGAAGCATAAAGAACACCAACTAGACTGAATCAAAATAAACATCCCCTCACCATATAATAATCAAAACACAAAGCATTCACATTAAAGAAAGAATATTAAGAGCTGCAAAGAAAAAAGGTCAAGTAACTTATAAAGGTAAACCTATCAGACTTACTCCAGACTTCTCTATGGAAACCATGAAAGCCAGAAGATCCTGGATAGAGGTACTGCAGAAACTAAGAGACCATGGATGCAAGCCCAGACTACTATACCCAGCCAAGCTATTTTTCACTATAAACAGAGAAAACAAAATATTCCAGGATAAAAACAAATTTAAACAATACGTAGGTACAAATCCCACCTTACAGAGAATATTAGAAGGAATATCACAACCCAAGGAATCCAACATTCACAACACTGCCTACAATAACTCAGACATCTAGCGACCATTCACAAGTACAACTCAAATAAAGAAAACACATACATTCTACTACCCCTCCCAAAAAAATGACCAGAGTCAACAACCTCAGGTCATTTATATCACTTAATATCAATGGACTCAATTCACCTATAAAAAGGCACAGATTTAGAGATTGGATACAAAAACAGTATCCAACATTCTGCTGTTTACAAGAAACACACCTCAACCACAAGGACAAACACCTACTCAGAGTAAAGGGTTGGGAAAAGGTTTTCCAAGCAAATGGACCTAAGAAACAAACAGGTGTGGCCATTCTAATATCTAATAAAATAGACTTCAAACTAAAATCAATCAGAAGAGATGGAGATGAACATTTCATACTCATAACAGGAACAATTCACCAGGAAGTAGTCTCAATCCTGAATATCTATGCCCCTAATATAAAGGCACCCACATATGTAAAAGAAAAACTTTTAGAACTCAAGGCAGTCACCAAACCACACACACTAATAGTAAGAGACTTCAACACACCTCTCTCACCAATGGACAGGTCAATCAGACAGAAATCTAACAGAGAAATAAGAGAATTATTGGAGGTATTGAATCAAATGGACGTAACAGACACCTATTGAACATTCCACCCAAATAGGAAAGAATATACCTTCTTCTCTGCAGCTCATGGAACCTTCTCGAAAATTGACCACATACTCGGTAACAAAACAAACTTCCACAAACACAAAAAAATATTAGTAACCACATGTGTCTTCTCAGATCACCATGGATTAAAGTTAGAATTCAATAACAATGCTACCCCTAGGAAGCCAACAAACTCATGGAAGTTGAACAGTCAACTACTGAATCACCCCTGGGTCAAGGAAGAAATAAAGAAAGAAATTAAAGTCTTCCTTGAATTTAATGAAAATAAAGACACAACATACTCAAACCTATAAAACACTATGAAAGCAGCGCTAAGAGGAAAGTTCATAGCACTAAGTGCCCAATTAAATAAAACGGAGAAAGCACATATTGGAGACTTAACAGCACACCTGAAAGCTCTAGAAAAAAAGAAGCAGATTCACCCAGGAGGAGTAGAAGACTGGAAATAATCAAACTGAGGCCTGAAATCAACAAAATAGAAACACAGAAAACAATCCAAAGAATCAATGAAACTAAAAGCTGGTTCTTGGAGAAAATCAACAAGATCGACAAACCCCAATCCAAACTAATCAAACGGCAGAGAGAGAACATGCAAATTAATAAGATCAGAAATGAAATGGGGGACATAACCACAGACACAGAGGAAATTCAAAGAATCATTAGATCTTACTACAAAAGCCTGTATGCCACAAAATTGGAAAATGTAAAAGAAATGTACTTATTTTTTTAGATAAGTACCATATACCAAAGTTTACCCAAGAACAGGTGAACAATCTAAATAGACCTGTTAGTCGCGAAGAATTAGAAGCTGTTATCAAAAATCTCCCTACCAAAAAAAGCCCAGGACCAGATGGTTTCAATGCAGAATTCTACCAGAACTTCCAGGAAGAGCTAATACCTATACTCCTTAATGTATTCCACAATATAGAAACAGAAGAGTCATTGCCAAACTTCTTTTATGAAGCTACAGTTACTCTAATACCAAAACCACACAAAGATACAACCAAGAAAGAGAATTACAGGCCAATCTCACTCATGAACATCGACGCGAAAATTCTCAATAAAATCCTGGCAAACCGAATCCAGGAACACATTAGAAAAGTTATTCATTATGATCAAGTAGGCTTCATCCCAGAGATGCAGGGCTGGTTCAACATACGCAAATCTATCAATGTAATCCATCATATAAATAAACTGAAAGAAAAAAACCATATGATCATTTCATTGGATGCTGAAAAAGCATTTGACAAAATTCAACACCCATTTATGATAAAGGTGTTGGAGAGACTGGGGATACAAGGATCATACCTAAATATAATAAGAGCAATATACAGCAAGCCGACAGCTAACATCAAACTGAATGGAGAGAAACTCAAAGCCTTTCCACTAAAATCAGGAACACGACAAGGCTGTCCACTCTCTCCATACCTCTTAAATATAGTGCTTGAAGTTCTAGCAATAGCAATAAGACAACATAAGGAGATCAAGGGGATTCGAATTGGAAAGGATGAAATTAAACTTTCGTTATTTGCTGACGATATGATAGTGTACATAAGTGACCCCAAAAACTCTACCAAAGAACTCCTACAGCTGATAAACACCTTTAGTAACGTGGCAGGATACAAGATCAACTCCAAAAAATCAGTGGCCCTCCTATACACAAAGGATAAAGAAGCTGAGAGGGAAATCAGAGAAACATCACCTTTCACGATAGCCACAAATAGCATAAAATATCTTGGGGTTACTCTAACCAAGGAAGTGAAAGACGTATTTGACAAGAACTTTAAGTCTTTGAAGAAAGAAATTGAGGAGGATATCAGAAAATGGAAAGATATCCCTTGTTCTTGGATTGGGAGGATCAACATAGTAAAAATGGCAATTCTACCAAAAGCAATCTATAGATTCAATGCAATTCCCATCAAAATCCCATCAAACTTCTTCACAGACCTTGAGAGAACAATAATCAAGTTTATATGGAAAAACAAAAAACCCAGGATAGCCAAAACAATCTTATACAATAAAGGGACTTCTGGAGGCATTACCATCCCTGACTGCAAACTCTATTACAGAGCAACAGTATTGAAAACAGCTTGGTATTGGCATAAGAACAGAAAAGTTGACCTATGGGGTTGAATAGAAGACCCGGGTATTAACCCACAAACTTATGAACACCTGATTTTCGACAAGGGAGCTAAAGGTATACAATGGAAGAAGGAAAGCATCTTTAACAAATGGTGCTGGCATAACTGGATGTCAACCTGTAGAAGAATGAAATTAGATCCGTACCTATCACCATGCACAAAACTCAAGTCCAAATGGATTAAAGACATCAACATTAATCTGACCACTTTGAACCTGATAGAAGAGAAAGTGGGAAGTAGTCTAGAAGATATAGGCACAGGAGACCACTTCCTAAGTAGAACCCCAGTAGCACAGACAATAAGAAAATCAATGAATAAATGGGACCTCCTGAAACTGAGCAGCTTCTGTAAAGCAAAGGATACTGTCAGTAAGACAAAAAGGCTACCTTCTGACTGGGAGAAGATCTTCACCAACCCCTCATCAGACGAAGGTCTGATCTCCAAAATATACAAAGAACTCAAGAAACTAGACACCAAAACTCTAATTAACCCAATTAAAAAATGGGACACTGAACTGAACAGAGAATTCACAACAGATGAACTTCGAATGGCCAAAAGACACTTAAGGTCATGCTCAACATCCTTAGCGATCAGGGAAATGCAACTCAAAACCACTTTGAGATACCGTCTTACTCCTGTCAGAATAGCTAAACTCAAAAACACCAATGATAGCCTATGCTGGAGAGGATGTGGAGTGAGGGGAACACTCATCCATTGTTGGTGGGAATGCAAACTTGTGCAGCCACTGTGGAAATCAGTGTGGCGGTTTCTCAGGAAACTGGGAGTCAACCTCCCTCAGGACCCAGCAATTCCACTCTTGGGAATATACCCTAGAGATTCCCTAGCATACTACAAAAGCATTTGTTCAACTATGTTCATAGCAGCACTATTTGTAATAGCCAGAACATGGAAACAACCTAGGTGCCCCTCAATAGAAGAATGGTTGAAAAAGGTGTGGAACATATACACATTAGAGTTTTACTCAGTGGTAAAAAACAATGACATCTTGAATTTTGCTTGCAAATGGATGGAAATAGAAAACGCTTTACTGAGTGAGGTAACCCAGACCCAAAAATAGGAATATGGTCTGTGCTCACTCATAAGTGGACTCTAACCATAGTTAAAGGTCTTTGAGTCTATATTTCGTGATCCTAGAGAAACTAATTAAGAAGGTGAACCTGAAGACAATCATATAGTTATCCTCCTGGATTTTAGAAGTAGACAAGATTGCCAGGCAAACTTGGGTGCACGGGGTTTGGGGGGTGGGAGTAAGGGGAGATGGTTAGGGAGAGAGGAGATGGGGTGGATTGTGGATGGGTTGGGGGTTTGGGGGGAAGGGAGGAAGGATGGTTATGGGAGCAGGGAAGTTTACATCTCAACTAAGGGAGCCATTTTAGGGTTTGCGAGAGACTTGATTCTGGAGGGGTTCCCAGGCCCTAGGAGAGGTCCCCAGATTGTTCCCTGGGCAGCAAAGGAGAGGGTGCCTGAACTGGCCTTGGCCTATAACCATCCTGATGAATGTTTTGCCTGTCACCACAGAACCTGCATCTGGCTAAGGATGGAGATAGAGACAGAGACACATATTGGAACACTGGACTTAACTCCCTAGGTCCAAATGAGAAGCAGAGGGAGGGAGAACGTGAGCAAGGAAGGCATAACCAGAGGGAACCTTCATCAGACAATGGATGGAGATAGAGATGGAGACCCACATTGGAGCACTGGACTGAGACCCCAAGGTCCAAATGAAGAGCAGAAGGAGGGAGAACATGAAAAAGGAAATCAGGATCGCGAAGGGTGCGTTCACCCACTGATACAAGGGGACTGATCGAATGAGAGCTCACCAAGGCCAGCTGGACTGGGACTGAACGAGCATGTGATCAAACCAGATTCTCTGAATGTGACTGACATGGGGGCTGACTGAGAAACCATTGACAATGGCACTGGGTCTTGTTTCGTCTGTATGTACTGGCTTTTTGGGATCCTGGTCTGTTTGGATGCTCACCTTCCTGGACCTGGAGGGAGAGGGGAGAAACTTGGATTTCCCACAAGGCAGGAAACCCTGACTGCTCTTGGGAATGGTGAGGGAGGAGGAGAGGGAGTGGGGGGAGCGGGAGGGTATTGGGAGGAAGGGAGGAAGTGGAAATTATTATGAATAAAAAAATAAGGAAAAAAATCTGAAAAAATATTCATATCTATATCATATCCCCCTTTAAATGTAACAGAACATTTATAAACAATATTTGGGAATATCGGCACAGTTTTTTCTCTTCAAACTGCTTTGTGCTGTACGGGGGCGCTGTTAATCATGTCTTTCTTGGTATAACCTGTCTGCAAGATTTATCTCAGTCAGCAGTTGAATGAAGCAATTTTCTGAAGGTATTCACAGTGACCTTTCAGGAGGGTGTGGTCTATCATACCATATTGGTCTAGAAACAATCTGCAGGGTCTTATCTTCTTTGAAAACAAAGAAGAACTTCTTTCCCAAAGCATCATATCCTTAGGCCCAAATTCTGAAGTCAAGATACCTTTATAATATACATTCTGGTGTATCTTAACAGCCCACACAATGAGATGTTCCTCTGTACTTAGCTCCTTTACAGAAAAAATTCAAAGAAACCACAATAATACATAAAATCCAGACTATCTGTGAATTTTCCATTTTTATGTGGCTTACTTTTACTCTATCACTTTACTTTATTCTGCCTCTTTAAAGAATTTATCCTTTTTTTAAAGCATTAACTTTACTTTATGACTTTTTAATACTCTTTTTTTCTCTCTCCCAAGCCTATGTATGTCTATCTAACACTATGACCCATTTAGAGGTCTTTTATGTCTGAATCTGTTCTATTGCATTGTCTTTACTTCTCTACTGTCTTGAAGAGCTTTTAAAATGCTAAGCTCTTAAGAATCTAAACTGTGACAATCCCAGGTCAAATACAGGTACTGCCTAGTGGAGATGCTCTGGGTGTTGGCTCCACCCCTCTCTAATTTCAAAATGGTGGATATATCATTTCTGCTAGCTCTGTGGCAGTCAGGTAGGAGCCACACTCAGCACTTTAACTCTGAGAATGAGCATGTAGCACATAAACTCTTTTTATCTGAGTTACAGCCAAATGTGCCACTGCACAGCCTGGTCTATTGTGAATCTGTAATTTTTTACTACCCAGGTGGGACAGAAACCCCAACGAGTCCAGCCCTCATACTACACCCCTCTCTTTGTTTTTTACCCACCTCTGTTCTTGGTAAGATGTCTGGACACAGGTAGCAACACAGGGGACACAAGACCATCATAAGTCCAAGGTTATGAAAAGTTTTGAATCGTATATCTAATGCTTGATATTTGACCCCTCTCCTGAAGTTTGTCCCTTCCTTCACTGGCAGTTTTGATTGGCTGAAGGCAATGACAAAGCCAACTTCACTTGGAAATAGTGTCAGCCTTATTTTGAGCCATACAACAGTGCCAAACCAGCTAGAAATTGAGCAAAATCTTCACTTGTTTATTTCCTTCTGACAGAGAGAAATATTAATGTTTACTTCTGAGGATGCCTTCTGATGCCGAGTCCGAGAGTTCTGACATTTCCCTACACACCCAAAGCTACAAACCTTTTTCTCCTTTATTAGCTTGTCAGTGCCTGGATTGGGGTTTTAATGCCATATGAATAAGTATAAGAAGGATGCTCTGCCCTGGACATTGTGTCCTCTCTTCTGTGCCCTGTGTAAACAGAAGCTGTCTGTCAGACTGATGTGGCCCGGAAGACTCCTTGCTTGCACTAAGTATCTGCTGTTTCACGTCTCCTTAGTCTGCAAAAGAAGTGAAATAAAAAACATATGTCAGAATCAGAACTGTGGGTGTCTGAAAAAGACATGTGGGCCACCAAGTCACTAAAAGCACCCTCTGTGTACATGTTTCTGCCTGTCAGTGCAGCTTCGTCAACTAATTCCCTTTTATTTGCATTTTACTTATTTTGTGTTAAAAGCACTTTTAAGCTATGTCTTCCAAATGTGTCTGAGGTTTCCTAACCGTCTTAACAATGTATACGCATTACAGTTACAGCAACCAATTTCCTTCAATCTGGGTTTTGTTAAGAGTGACTTTTAAAATGGTTTGAAGGAAAATAAAAATGTATTAATCTCTATTTGAAAACTTGATCTGATGAAAAATTGGTTTTTCCATTCACTTGCATTTGCCAAATCTGCTTCAGTGTGCAGCTGTTTTTTGTTTCTTTGTTTGCTTTATTTTTGCTTTGTTTTAACGGCTGAAAAGGAGGGTTTGAGAAGAAGGCTCAGGCCAGGCTTCCTTCCAGGTCTCTCAGCCTGTTGTCTTCATAATCCAAGCTGCGCTCTCCCGAGGCGAAGCCATTCGCTTAGAGAAGGCTTGGAAATGGGGCCTGAGCCAGCACACTTCGTACTAAACAAAGCATAACGTCATTTTAATCCACAAGTTCCAGGTGTGCTTCTAATAAGCACACCTTCACACACACACACACACACACACACACACACACACACACACACGCAAAATATAAACAGACTCAGTCTGCTCACACTGCCATACAAAGGGCTTGGAAGGAAGGGAAAAAAATGTAACACCTTTTCCGGGCACTGGAAGGTAACTTCACACTTCAGTTTCCTTGTGTCAAGAATGTGTGATCACGATTTGACAGGAAGTAAGTGGATTCTGTCCCGGGCCTTGAAAGGAGATGACCCTGGAGTGTAATGGTGTGATCTGTAGGTCCTTAGCTTCCTGCCCAGCAGGGGGTAGCCAAGTGCTGGTAACTGGGAAGTAATTCCATCCTGCAGGAAATAGCCAGCCAGAAACACAGCCTTCTGAGGTCAGCTCTTCTTACCAATGCCAATACATAGATCACTTGTTCCAAAATGAGCCACTCACCGGAGGCCTCTCTTGGGACACAGAGACTGGGTGCCAGTGTCCTTTGGAAAGAGATTTTAAAAAAAGGGGGTGGTGGTGGTGCAAAGTTATTTACTTGACCAAGACTTGAACTGAATATTGGTGGGCCGCAAAGGCAGGAGGATTTCATTTCCTTTCTTGAGTTTTCTTCGCCTTCCCCAGTGGGCAGAGGCTGTGCATTTCCATGGATGTGAAGGAGAGACAAGTCTGGTCGGCTGACCTGGCTCTCTGAGCGCAGGGCTGCTGCTTAGAGACAGTCCTGCAGCCCCTCCTCAGAGAACCTGGGAGCCAGCAGGGCTGAGGAGACAAAGTGGGGACTGCTAAGTGAGAAGGAAGGAAAAAAATTCTCCAGTAGGCAGAAGGTGTGTGTGGAGGGGGCAATGGGTGGGAGGGGGAGGTGACTACAGAAAGGAGCCCCTGTCCTGCTGCCAGCTGTAACTGCAGCTCCAACCACACGCTGACTGTCCTGTCCACTCCGAATCCACCCTCCTGGCCTTTCCGTATTCATCTTTTTTGCCTTCTGCTCAGCCGTTTGCTGTTCATGCTGCTTTTCTTTGTTGTTGATTTTCTTCGCCAGTGCAATGAACCCGCACATTATGGGTTTCTGTTGTCATTCTAACGTCTAATCCCCAACCATTACGTCTTATCTCGTCTTCTAAATTACTCCGAAATCCAATTACAGAGGTCTCTCTCTTTCAAGAGCGCACAACTCTCCACATTACTGAAATGCTGGCCTTCGCTTTGTTTTTCTAAATTAATAATAACTACCATTTTCCGTCTGTTCTTACCATGGGATTCAGTTATATCACTGCACAGATTTCCAAAATGCAGATTATGATTCTTTTTGCATTTTTGCTGAGCTACAAAAAAAGCTAGGGATAATTTTCCAAATATTCATAAAAGATCTGTTAACTTTCAGTATTAAATGTTTGAAACTCAACGACCTCTAAGGAAAACAGCATTTTAAAATCAGTTAAAATTTAAATTAAATCATCTATACAGTTTCACTCTTGCTTTATGTTGTAGATGCCAGTCTCTTTCAAAGTTTTTAGATATTTGAATAGCTCTGTTTGTTCTCACAATGGTTTTAAGGGCACAAGTGACTATTTAATCCAACCAATGTCATTGTAATTTTCTGCAATCTGAAGGAAGTGGCTATCTTAAAGGCAAATTTAACTTTTATAAATTATAAGATATTTTGGTAAAAGAGAACATACCACGAATGCTTTAGGAAAAAAATTAACATTATTGAGAATATCTGAACTTTTTTCTGTCAGAGAGGCATAATTGTGGCTCACAAATGGAAATTGCTTTCAGAAAATGATGGTCAATTCAAATCTAAATTTAGCTGCTGACATCTTCTCTGTTTAAATGTTCTATAATCACAGACATGAAGCAGAATTATATCTGCTTTATTCTTTTTTTTTAATTTTCCTTATTCTGAAAGAGAGTCTCACTATGTAGCTCTGGTTGTCCTGGGACTCAGTTTGTAGACCAGGTTGGACTTGAATTCACAGCGATCTATCTCAGCCTCTGCTTGGACTTTATTCTCCCCCATTCAAGTGCAGAGATTAAATGCATGCTGCTTTTCTCTTGCCTTGTTTACTTGTGAACTCATCGTTTTGTGCAGAGTGTACTTGACAAACCAAAGGTCCTCAATTACTCAACAACAAAACATGCTTGCGTAGTCATAAAATACAGATAAACCTAATGAGTGGCTTCATTGTAACCTCACAGTGTGAGATTTGAACTCATGAATTTCTTCTCCAATTCAAGCTTTGGTTCATTGTGCTAAGCGTATTGGAAAATGCTAAGGAAGCTAGTTCTATGCATGTCAATGTTAGCCAGGCATCAACACAGTAGCATCTCTAGTTATTGGACCTATTTTGTATATTTATTGTGCTCAGAAGTGGAATCTTTACCTCCATAAATATTAAAACATAAAAAGCTCTCTCTATATTGGTTCTACCATACCTTTAGTCTCGACACTCAGGAGGCAGAGGCAGGAGGATCGCTGTTAGTTTGAGGCCAGCCTGGTGCACAGAGCAAGTTCTAGGACAGCTAGGGCTATACAAAGAAACTCTCAAAAATCCAAAAAGAAAAAAAAAATCCCCCCTTCAAAAACAAAACAAACAAACAAACAAAAACAGAAACAAAAACAAAAAAACTCCAAACACCCTAAAACCAACCAATCAACCAAGCAAACAAACAAAGTGAAACCCCAGCTGATTCTCAGAGGCCAAAATGAAGATGAAGGGAGGAGATGGACAGTGAACACTTGGAATGTACAGACCGAGTGAGGTGGGGTAGCACTAACCACCGGATAGGGTAGGGTATAGGTGCAGACTGAAGGATTGCTACAATGAGAAACTGTTTTGCAAAGTAGAGATCCTGGAAGAGAAAACCAGAAGAGCAGAAATTAGATTCATTATTTTATTTTCAATTTTACTTTTATAGAAATTATAGACAATAAATACGTATGTAAAGGTAAACTATATATTTTATTTTTATGATATTAACATGGTTTATAATCTTAATAGAAAAATCATTTATTGATAGTAATAACATAAAACGCCCTCCTTTTTCTTCCTTCTTTCTTCTTTTTTTCTTTCCTCATTAAAAAAATATTTTCAATGAAAATGACAACTAAGCCAGAATTGATTTTTATTTGCATATCTAAAAGTTTCAATATTGCCTTTTCATTTCAGTGCAGTCTAAATGTCATTTATAGTTTTCAAAAAGTAGATTCTAGCTTAGCTTGTACGCTCCTTTGGCATTTAAAGGCATCAACAGTTGGCTGGACCTACTTTGTTTAGAAACATGAGTATTCAAGATTTCTACTAATATATTCTTTTAGGGTCTCTGAGCTTTTGTTTCCAGATTTTAATATGCTTTCAACATAAATGATTTTTTGTTATCATTTTGACAAAGCAGATTCAAATTCACACCAGTCAAATATTTAGTCTTATAGGACTGATTCTTTATTAAATCCAGAGTGAACTTCTTCCCATGTATGAGTACTGCATGGCGGTCTCAAAAAGAATACCTAAGTTGATATCACATTCTTTTGCATATTTTATGAGGCTTATATTTAAAAATAAATAAATAAATACAATGAGAAACTATCAGCAGGTCACTGTATGGGATACATGACCACTGAATTCTTTTAAATAATCTATTCTTTAGGATATTAAACAAATTAAATGTAACTCTAAGATATCTGGCATTTAACCAATGCTACTAGAAAATAAATTATAGTTTTAACGAGTAAGCCACCCTAGCTCGCCCCTAGGACTTGGTGTCAATTTGGAGACAGACAGAGACCCTTCTGAGGGGCTCTTGCATGCCCTGAGGGCCAGGGAAAGCAAGTGCAGCCCTCAGGAAAACAGCAGGAAGATGGCAGCCTGTTAGGACTTTAAGGAATAAGACAAACAGCACATGCTTTGTGCCAATCCCAGCTACTTGTGGGCCGAGCATTGACTTGCCTTCTGCACAAAATCATTGCGGTGTAAAATGCAAACGTCCATGACTTAAAGGCAGCGCCATCTTTAAAACAGGGAGTGCAATGCAGTGATATAAATCAGCACAAAGCATCAAGGTGTGGCAAATGTCCCCGCCCATCACATTTCCCTGCTACAAGGGGCAGTTATGTGTGTTTTTCACCCTGATTGTGTAATTCTCTCTTTCATACCAAGCAAATGCTCTGCTAGACTCAACATCTTTTCAGGAACTACTAAAAAGTATCTTTGTTCTAAATAAAATAAAATGTAAGTGTCTGGAAAAGAAGGGTTCGACTTTCTAAGATATCTAACGTTTCTTAGAAAGCAGACTAGCAGACTCATATATGTATGTATGTATGTATGTATGTATGTATGTATGTATGTATGCACTGTGTTTCCTTTAATCCAATAAGTTTACCAGGAAAGCAATTCCATCACCAGATATTTCACTTTGCAAACAAAGAAGCCCAAGATACCCACAATACTGAAGCGTCCCTTCCCTGTCTTTAAAAATCACGTTCATGGATTTATTTTGTATGACATTTCAAAACTGCGTCATGATCCTACTGATTTGGAAAGGCAACTCTTAAATACTCAACAACAGTGAAATAAAATTTTCTTTCAACTGTTCAGGCACTATGGGAGAAAAACTAATTGGAAAATGACCCTACCTTCCCCAGGAAGGAAATGCCATGGGTTTCTGAATTAGGAGGGAGGAAAAAAAAAATCCATGCAACAGTGCCTATTGGAAATGACTAGGGAATATTTTTTTTTCTTAAAATAAAGTTCAAGGCAACATTTAAATGAGTAATTATTTACCATTCTGTTAAAGGCGAGCATGCGTGGCCGGCATCATCTATTAGCACAGATGCTTTTTCTGCCCAGAACGGCTCATTAGTTTCTTTGTAGGTTGCACTGCTTTTAAGATTCAAATTCAGAATCTCCCCTGATTTTGCTGTTTCTTTCCTGGCAGCTGGCCAGCAGCAGATATGCATAATATTTCACTGTTAGACCTGGCAAACATCATATCCTGCTGTGCTAAAGAAAACATTGTTCCTTACCACATGAAAATAATCCATCACTTTTCAATCAGCACACACAAAAAAGCTCTACCTGTTTTTTCCATCAGACTCAAGAAAAATTAATGGCCCCAGTGTGAAAGGTGGACCTTCCATACATGATCCATTAAAGTACAAACTAATCAAAATATATCTAGCATCTGATTTGCTAAGCAAGGGGAAAACAAAAGAGGTGCGATGAAAAACTAGGCCCTTCTAAGACCCACACAACCGTGTTCTACCAGCTTTAACCTTCTTTACTTTAAATGTGGGCAGATATAAATAAAAGATCCTGAAATGAACCCATTGAATTCAATCAATTCAAATAGACACTCTGTATTTATCTGGAAAAGGTGGCCAAAGATACCTACTGTGGATTGGAAGAAAATTTCTATAATAAAAATATCTTTAAAAAGTAAAAAAGACAGGTTATAAATTCTCCTAATGGGTCATTAGACAAAATAATACACGAAAGTAAATGCTTTCCTTGGGAATAAAAACTCCAATATTTTGTCAACTTGTATATGCTTTAAAAAATCATTTCATACATTTGGGCTGTCGTCATGGCACCGTAGGTAAAAGTGCTTGCTGCTGCAAAGGCTGAGGACCTGAGATCTGTCCCCAGTCTTGATGGCGAAAGGAGAAACCTTGATTCCTGAGAGCTGCTCTCTGACCTCTAAATAATCACCATGCCAAGCATATGCATACACTTAATAAATAAAAATGTAAAATAAAATCATTTAGTACCCTTTTTGATGCTGATGTCATGCAAGTCTTGAGTGAGGTATGAGGACTTACGTTTTAAGGCTGCAAGAGTTTTGCAACAATAATTTAAACAGAAATATATCAACCGTCTCAAAGGAATGCCTATCAGATAACAATCTGTTTTGTAACTTTTTCTGACTTATATTGGAATTGCTGAAGTTTCTTTACTTCTCCTGGATGTGGGGAAGTTCTCCGCCTTGTACTACCACTATTCTTTCTGTACGATCTGTGTCATATAGGTTAATGCATCTAATGAAAGTACACCAATAAAAATAGTCACAGTGGAACATGGTCCTTATATTGAGATGGTATCTCTACTAGTAGCTGGTTTTGTAATAAGGAATCCTTTTAATGTTTTGATCATTTCATGTCAAAATAACATTGTGTTTTTAGTTGAGGTTTCAGTCCTTCCTTCCTTCCTTCTTTCCTTCCTTCCTTCCTTTCTTTTCCTTTCTTTCTCTCTTTCTATTTTTTCTCACCTACAATTCTTCTTGAAACCTTCCTTAGGCTAGACTCTCAAAAATATAACAGATTATGACAATGACATGCTGCCTACTTTGTTAAAAGTATAGTCAGGCAGGGTGACATCTGCCTTTGATCCCTTCACTCACTTGTAAGGTGTAGGCAGGCAGATCTCTGTGAGTTCAAGGTCAGCCTGGTCTACAAAGGGAGTTCCATGACAGTGAACACTATTACACAAAGAAACCCTGTATCAAAAAACCACATACACACACACACACACACACACACACACACACACACACACACACACACGCACACACACAAACCCCAATCAACAAACTCAAAACCAACATAACAGCCCACTGAAGGAAAGAATAGGGTTGGAGAGTTGTAAGTTTCAAAGTCTTCTATTTTGCATAAAGAAACTGAAATATGAAGATTTTACATTTTTACCCAAGGTCACCCAGGTGGGGATGAAGACTGGGATCTCCTGGAGACACAGTTTAGTACATCCTGTGGTTAGTCCCTAGGTCCTGTTTGTCAAACTTTAACTTGCATGTATGCGACGTGGAGATCTTGTGAGCATGTAGACACTGATTGAGTGTGCCTGGGACTGGCCAGGAAGTCTGCATTTCAAACAAAGTTGTAAGGCATGCTAATGTTGGCTTGGAGAGATTATTTGAAGCAACAAAGAGTGCAGAACTCTATCAGGCTGCCTGTCAACAACCTTTGACGTCTGACCCCATCTCCCCTGACCTATGTGAACACTCCAGTCTGGTTCACAGATGCTCAATTGACTACTTTTTGAGTGTTCTGACCTCCTTCAACTTATTTATGGATTCATTCTCTTGATCTCTTTAAAATTAGATGTGTATTTTTTTCAGTCCCAAACTTAATTCCCAGATTCTTTAAGAAGATGTCCTTATGACCAAATATAAAGCAAACTTTCCCTCCTATTATCAATTTAGCAAGTCAGTACCACTTCTTCAAGTTCATAGCAAAACAAGTATATAAGTGAAAAAAATGGTAACATAGAATGAAGTCCATTAAGTTATAAAATAGAGAAAGTAGAGTCACAAAATCCATAGAAATACCATATTTTACACTGAGAATATTTTTGTACCAGTTGAAGAAAAGAAAGCAAAATATTTTTTGTATTGACATAATTAATTAAAGTGTCATAATTTTTATAAAGGTTTAGTTAAGTTATGTTAGCCATGGTGGGTCATGTGGTATCTCTGGCCAGTATTCTTCTCTGCCATTGTAGCAGGAAAGAAGGTATTGGAAATATGTAAAAAATGGATATCAAAATGTTTGATAATACTTTGTTTTCAAAAAGAGTCAATATCTAGTTTCACTCTGTCTACAGTGGTCAGATCATAGACAGTATCCCAAAGCCAAGACACAGAGGACTTATTAAATGCTGAATTGTTGATTATAGCTCCATCAACTTTATGAGAAGGCAGACCATGGAGAGGATGCAGCAGGCAAAGCAAGGAACGGAAGTAATTTTCCTTAAATTTAACTTTTATGGAAACAGTTTCCATGATATGTGTCCCTTAGGTCTGAAGTCAGCTTTTAAACACCTGTGACTTTCCTACGGAGAGATGTCCCATGGGCCCTAGCATGTACACCTATCCCTGCAGAATAAGCATTAGCAAAGGATGGATTCAACAAGACACTCATACCTGGGATTTATAGTCTGAGATCTCTAATGTCAACCATCTGCTTCAGAAGCCACTGGACTGATCAAAATGTCAATCTTGGGCCAATCCAGACTTGTCGTTCTGGTGTCAAAGGAGATGAGGTCACATGGTTTGAAAATGTAGCTGTAGAGCTGTGTAGGAGCTAAGTGGGATATTGAAATTAGCTTCTCCAGAAAACAATCTCCTTGGAAGCTCTTCTAAAATTGTAGAGAAACTCAGGAACGTAAATTGAGATGTGGCCTTTGAACATTGTTGGCTGATTATTGAAAATTTTTGAACAATCATTAATACTACAGGCATAATCACAGCTGTATTGTTATTGTTTCTGTTGTGACAAGAACATCTTGTTTTATCTCTTTATATAAAGTAGCCTTTCATACACATACATACACACACACACACACATATATATTTACATGTGTGATCACCAGAGATTATTATGCTATATTCTAATTAATTCAGAGTAAAATCCAATTCTACCAGGTCTTTTAACACAGATAAATCTCAAAAAATTCAAATAAGTAAATCATTCATGTGTTTTTAAGTTCTTTGAAATATAGTTGGCATTCAGTTAAATATATATTTTAAATAATTAGGTTATAAAACTCTTATCTCTATAAAGATAGTAAACATGCTGACTTTCCAAAGTGTCCTCTTTATACTTCCCACACTTCTTGCACCCCACCTGTATGTGACACCGTCTGCTGTGCTGTCAGGATACATCCGGTTTGTCAGGTTTTCATCACTGGGCATAGACATTTTAAGATTCTTTTTCATTTAATGTATTCAAACCTTTTTCTTGCCAACTAGTATTCCATTAGATTGATGCACAAATATTTGTTTATCTGCTTCCTTTTTAGGTACATTTTGGTTTTTAATTTTTCACCATTGCAAGCAAATCTATGAATATTGGCGCAGAAGTGTCTGTGTGGACAGTGCATTCCTCTTTCCCTTTAATAAGGGAAGAAAAGCAGAATTGCCCAGTAGTTTCAAGTTTAGCATTTTAAGCACACACATACCTTTCCCTCAACGTTGGGTGCAAGGCTAGGAGTCCCAGCACTGCTTATGAGCTCCCCTCTTCCACATCCTCAGCATCATGACAGGTGCCTGGTGTTTTTGACGTCAGCAATGCTAATCAGTGTGCAGTTATGTTTTAAAGGAATGGCAATGGGTGATTTAAAGACTTCATAGATAAGGAAGGAGACCATAACAAAAAACGTTCAGTTTTCCTTCTCTCTTTCCTAGACATTTAAGATCCAGCCTCAATTGCAATACGTTGCTCTGTTTTACCATGGCCAAAAAGCTCATTCACCTTTCCCCTTTGACTTTTGCAAATAATCATATGCCATTAAATGCTCCAACAACCTAAATTAGGAGTGCCCTTAGGGCAAGGTAAAACTTGGTCCTTGTAATCAATCATATCTTTTCACTGAGCGGTAATGACCCTTAGCCCAGGAAGATATCTTCAGTGAGGAAAACTTGATTCCATAAAGTCCTTAATGGTTCATGGGTGGAAAAGAGTTTTTGTATTTGCTTCTGCTGTGCTTAGTCATAGCTACTCCCCTCTTCCTAGGCAGAATGGAGCTTACTGGTAAGCGGTTTATGGCACTATATCAAAATATAAGAATCATCAACTCAGTAGATCAGCTGGCCTGCTTTGAAAAGACTGCCCGCAACAACTCAAACTAAGAAACAGGATGAATTGTGTAATATCCAAAACCACAACAGGCCTTTATAAACAGTAAATGTTGGCAGCTGCCTTGGGTTCCATCTATATCTATTCCTCTCAAACCAAGGAAATTCAAAGACTTCAAGATGAATATATGACCTGAAAGAACAATTTTAGCAAACATAACAGGAAACTTATGTCAGCCTTATATCAACTTTAGGGGAAAAATTATCACATCGTCAGGAGTCGCAGAATTATGATAATCACAAACAAAATTATCACGATTTCCAAGTGCATGCAGTTTCACTGTGTAAGTTACTTTGTCATTCAGTGTCCCTGGCTTCATTAAATTTCAACTACCCAGTATTTTATTCTGTAACTGAGAGGTGAGAGCAAGCCTTTAAGATCTGTGACTTCTTTTGGACACAGTTCCCACAGTTTTACATAATATAAGAGAGGAACTGTGCAAATCCCCAGTCATTTTCTACCCTTTAGAAAATGATCTCTAAATTAGAATAAACGTGTGATAGCATGAGCATCATGACCTCTGAAGAGACATTTATGAGAATCTCATGTTGAATAAAATGACGGTCTTGACAAGGGTGATGAAGTTGAGGATGAGGATGGAGGAGTTAATGATGATGATGATGAAAACAGGGCACTGTTAATGATAATGACCAGCCGACGTTCTCAGGGTGTTTATTCTGGGCTGACAATCTGCTAAAGGCTTTGGGTGCATTGTCTCATTTAGTCTGTGCAAAGCCTTGTCAGCTTGGTCCTATTATTATCTCCCTTTTACAAGGAACTTCAGTCAAATAAATTACATAGACTGTATGCCACTTTGTAAGCTCTCTCCATTCTGCTCTTGTCTCTCTGTTACTACAAAAAAAATGGGACTTAGCTCTAATAATTATTATTAACAGAAAAATCGGAGGACAGACAATATGCAATTTGGTTGGAGGAAGAGCTCGCTAGTTCTCAACCTGGATAACAATCAGTTAATGGCTGTAGATATCAGGACTACAGGAGAAAGCTCCTCAAGCCCAGATCATTATGCAGCAGCTCAGCATGTTTATTAATCATTGTGCACAATTAAAATGCCATTTCATCCCTCTAATTAAAACAAGTAGTTCCCTGAGGCTAGCACCTGAACTAATGAAGCCTGGTTGCCTAAGGATCTCACTCAGGGAAGGGTATTAAACAATGGAGGCAGAGGTATGTTTACTAAGTTTCCCAGACAACATCAAACTGTGTATGACATCATGAGCAAGTAGATCAGTAAAGACAGGTTTTAAAGAGCCTGGCATGCTTTGCTTTCTGAACTGAAGGCTGGGTTTGAACGTTGAAATGATTCTAGTTATTTAATTAGTTGGGTTTTATCCTTTGTCAGTCTGTATATATTACAATTAATGCTGAATGTTTTTCTTCTTTAGCATGTCAAGTACATGTCTTGCTGCTAAGAGGAAGAAGTTTCACTAGATCTGAGTGTTCTGCTTATGAGACAAATTCCACAAGGATCTGACCGTGTTTTAAAGACTTGTTTATAAGTAAACCATACAGGCCAGTATTGACAGCATGTAGGGTACATGAGGTTCAAAGACCTAAAACTCATCTGTATAGCTCAGACTGGATGAAATAAAAAGATAATTAAGAATTTCTAGGACCTCCCACTCCCACATGATCTCTGGGTCTTAGGTTCAGGGATTGTGTTGATTATAAAAGCTAGAAGAACAAGGAGTTTTCTAAAATTCATCTCCTAGAATGTGTGAAGGCTATAGTGTGAAGTCTCATCAACATGGTGGCCTAAACAAGACCTGAATAAGGACAACATCAATAGGTATGTTAATATGGAAGGGGGAAAGGACAACATCAATAGGTATGTTAATATGGAAGGGGGAAATCTCAGGGGATCTCTCAATCGTAGACAAAGAATAACAAGCAACTAATGAATGCAGAAATTTGGAGAAATGGTCTTCTTCAGGGAAGAGCTACCGAATTGGTTATCTAACACTAAGTGGTTAGCCATGAAGGTATGTGTATACAAGTGTCTTTATATGAACTTAGCAGGTTGTATTTATATATCTAGTGATATATAAAAACACATAGATTTGTGTACATGTAATAACACTTAAATAAAGAGATCATTAATTTGAGAGAGAGAGAGAGAGAGAGAGAGAGAGAGAGAGAGAGAGAGAGAGAAAGGGGATGCACAGGAACAGTTGGAGGAAGGAAAGAGAGGGAAAACAATGTAATTATGTTGTAAGTGCCCGCTTGTTTGTTCCCGGCTGCTCAACCCTGAAATAATCACACAGAAACTCTATTATTTGCAATAATGTTTGACCAATAGCTTAAGCACATTTTTGGCTATCTAATATCTTAAATTAATCCATTTCTATTAATCTGTGTACCACCACGTGGTTGCGGCTTACTGGGAACGTTTGAGTATTTCTGTCTTTGGTGGCAGCTCCATAGCTTCTCTCTGACTCTGCCTTTTCCTCCCAGAATTCAGTTTAGTTTTCCCCACCTAGCTCTGTTCTTTCCTGCTTTATTATAGGCTAAAAGCAGTTTCATTATTAACCATTAGTATTCACAGCATACAGAGTGGAATCTCACATCATCTCCCCTTTTCTGTTTAAATAAAAAGGAAGGTTTTAACTTTAACATATTAAAGTTACATATAAAAAGGCAGGTATCAAGCAAGAATTTTAGTTACAATATTTATATCCACTTTATCTTTTATCATAACTAAGGAAAACTATAATTAGAACCATCTATTTTTCAACTCTATCAAAGACCCCAGAAGGATATAATATTATTTAAGTAAGCAGAAAGTGCATTGTATGCAACTTCCAAAACTCGAGGATTCACAGAGACATCTCACTGTCTGGACAGTCACCAAAGTTCTTCTGTACCATTGGGGCATCCAATCTTCAACCTACAGGTCCATAGTATCCAGCAGACTTTTCCATGAAGCAGGAAGTTTCAAGGACAGTTCCACCTATATTGGAAGTTTGTCAGTCACTTTCTTCTGTGTCCTACAGAATTTCTGGCAGTCTCTTTCATGAAGCAGGAACCCTGAAGGACCATTTCAACTTTAGGCAAGTTCTGCAGTCATATCTCTGTGGGTCCTGCATGTCCAGTTCACACAGCATACCATCAAGCAGTCCAGGGAAGAGCAATCTCTTTCCCAAATGGCTAAGCAATATTATAAGGAACTTCTTTGGTGCCCATTATCCTCTTGAAGTTATTGGTGATACCAGGAACAGATGTGTGTCATTGTCTTTAAAAATCTAAATTCTTAAAACATTTTAATTGCCATATTCTGTAGTCTTTGAGAGGTTTGATGAACAACAATCCATCTGAAAAATACCTCTATACAATTAGAAAATCCAACATGACTACAAACTTGACTATTATAGATGATTATCTATTAACCAATATTTCTTAATTTTACACTACATTTTTAAATGAGCTGTACAAACACAATACCATAATCAAGATCAGAAATATACATATAATAAGTTTGACTTAAAATTTGCATCAATAGACCAATATCCATACCAATGCGAATTATTCATATCTATATCATATCTCTTTTTAAATGTAAACAAACATTTACAGACAATCATTTAGGGAATTTGGGAGTAGTTTTCTCCAAATTGGTTCCTGCTTTTTGTTGGATGAAGTAACTTTTAGGGGTGTTGACAGCAACCTTTCTGGAGGTCTTGGTCCATCAAACCACATTAGTCTGGAAGGATCCCACAGATTCTCATCCTCTGTGGAAACAAAAGAAGAACCTCTTTTCCAAAGCAACATATCCTCAGACTCAAATTTTGAAGTCAAGAAACCTTTAAAACATATATGTTGGTTTAGCATAGCAGCCTGTACAATGAAATGTCTCTCTGTACTTAGCTCCTTTGCAGTCAGAACATTCAAAGAAAACATAATAATAATCCAGACTCTCTGTGATTATTCCATCTTTATGTGGTTTATTTTTCTTACTCCTTTTAATCTATGACTGTCTGTACTCTGTCTCTTAAAAGACTTTGTTTTACTATTCTTTTAAAGTGATTTACTTCTTTTCATAACTCTCTATACTCTTTCTCTTCTCTTTCCCAAGCCTACATATATTTATCTAACACTGTGACCCATTTAGAGGTAATTTCCATCTGCATTTGTCTTTACTGTGTATCTTTAATCCTTTTCTGACCTGAACTGCTTCTTAAAATGCTAAGAGCTTCTTAAAAACCCAAGAAGCTGTGTTGCTAGGGCAAATACAGCCCTGATTTCTTGCATAGCCCAGTCCAACATAGTGGAAGTCCATTAACCGCCTCTGAGACTGCCAGGTGGGAGCCATCCTCACCACCTCAACTCTGATAACCAGTTGGGACCTGCTGCCACCAAGTAAGTTGCAGCACACTGTCCAGAAACCCCATTTAAATGCTCAACCTCCTTCAAGATCCAGAGTTCACACTGGCAGGATGGCCCTGAAAACCACAGTTTCAAAACCATGTGGCTTTTTTTCTGCTACCACTAAATCAGAAAAACCTCTTTTAAAGTAGCTGTGATGTTAAACCATGCTTAACTCTGTTTTTTTTTTCCTCGAATTCCTTCCCAAACTCTCTCAGGTTTTAAGTGGATTTTCGTTGGTCACATTGGTACCAAATTGTTGTAGGAGGACTGATTGTTTGTTCCCAACTGCCTAGAACTGAAATAATCACACAAAAACCATATTATAAGTGTATTTCTGGCTAACTAATATTATAAATTAACCCATCTCCAATAATCCCTGTACTACCATGTGGCTGTGGCTTACTGGCAGCTATTCCATGGCTTCTGTCTGACTCCATCTTCTTTCTTCCAGCATTCAGTTTAAGTTTTTTCCCACCTAGTTCTGGTATACCCTGCTATGTTATAGGTTTAAAGCAGTTTCTTTATTAACCAATGGCTTTCACAGCATACAGAGCTGATCTCACATCACAATTATATTTTAATTTCAAAAGAAATGAAAAAATTCCAATATTCTCATAAGAAGCTGGTGTCTAGACCCCCTTTTGCTTTTCTCTGGTAGATGAGAAATGATGATCATTTCACACAAATGTATCTGCTTTCTTCTCATGACAGAGCCAACATTACATGTTTGTCAGGGGTGAGGTTTTATCTCTTCTTCACGCAGGATCCAGAACAGATACAGTTATTACATCTCTTATGTTCCTGCTGTCTATATTTATCAAGTACCCAGCTCCAATGTCTTTATTTTCAATAAAGTTGAAAGGCAATCATGAGGTGGTAGTAACCATACTAATAGAAAATAGCCAAACAATGGACAAAGATAAGGGCTTTAATTTTTTTATGGTATCCATACTTTGCTGGTCATTGTTGATTCCAAACTCTGGTTCTAAAAACTAAGATTTTCAGAGTTTTGTCATCTCCCTGTGATTGGTCAATGGTTCATGTCAAAGCTAAACATTTCTTTCCAAACTGAAGCTCAGTTTCTCTCTGTAAGTTATTGTACAGAATATGACTCAGTCAATAAGACATTCAGACACCAGCAGAGAGCAGCCAATAACTCAGAACGAGTGGCATGATAATTGGGTTTCCTAAACCTATTTTTGGTTTTAGCAGAAGTTAATCAACCATAAAACACAAACTCATCAGAATCTAAGGTCTGATTCAATTAACTTCTGGCCTCAAACACTTAAGTAATTTTTTTTTCCAAATCACTATATCATATTTTGCCAAGAAATAAAGGATTGTGTGGGTTGAGAAATTGCAAAGACTAGGTGAGCCATTTCTTTTAAATGACATTATTTTATCTACATTTCTTATTTTTAATAAAAATAAAAACAAAGCTTTCTTTTTACCCAGAAGGGGATAGATATAATTGTGAACTTTGAAGCCAAAGCAGAGGACTGAATTTTTATAGATTTTTATTTTGTTTGATGTTTTCCTTAATTTCCTTAAGGGATTTGTTGATGTTTTCCAAGTTTTTATTTGTTTTTTCCTCCATTTCTATCAGTTTTTCAAAGTAAATATGGTATAAGAAATTAAGGAAAACTTTGACAAAGGAGTGAAAAGCTTGGGTCCAGTTTTGCAGAGTTCTATGGCTCAAGCCTGCTCCCTCAGAGGTCCCTGACTTGAGCCTGGACTTGCAGAGGTCTCTGGCTTGGGCCTGTTCCCTCAGTGGTCATTCCCTTGTCAGTTTTCCTTAATTTCTTATACCATATATACTTTGAAACACTGATAAACTAGAAATTTGGGAAATATGTGAATTGTACCCAGCTTTTGATTGTTTAATTGTTTTAGACTTTGTGAGATATATATATACACATTTATGCTTATGTGGGTATACATGTGCCTGTGTGTGTGTATATATGCCAGGAGACAGCTTCAGGTGATCTTCCTTGGGTGTTGAATTTTTTTGTTTGTCTGTTGTGTTTCATTTTTCATTTTTGAGGTATTGTCTTTCATTGGTCTATATTTCACCAACAGGACAGGGTGGTCTGACTTGTGAAGGGCCTACCTGTTTCCTCCTCCCCAACCTGGGCTCACTAGTGTGTGACACTCAACTCAGCATCTTTACAAGATTTCCTGCTTTCTACTCTACTTGGGTATGTTTGTTTGTTTTTGTTCTAGAGATTTCAGGATTTCTGGTAAGTTGCTAGTATGAGATTCTTCAATTTTTTATGGGGTACTTAGTACTGTGATCATTTCTCTTATCACTGCTTTTATTGATGTCTCATGATTTTTCCTTGAATTCATTTTCCTTGAATTCTAGGAGGCCTTTAATGTCTCCATTTCTGCTTTAACCTGTTAGTCATTCAGTACAGAGTTGTTCAGTTTTCATGAGTTCACAGGTTTTCTGTTGAAATCCAACTTTATTCTATAGTGGTCTAACAGTATTCAGAGGATTATTTAAACTTTCTTGTATCTGTTGAGACTTGCTTTGTGACCAAGTATGTGGTCAATTTTGGAGAAAGGTCTGTGGAGGTGCTGAAAAGAAGGCATATTATTTTCTGTTTGGGTGAAATGTTCTGTAGATATATATCAGGCCCATTTGGTTCATAAAGTTTGTTAACTCCAGTGTTTCTCTGTTTAGTTTTTGTCTAGATGAACTGTCCATTGGTGGGAATGGGTTATTGAAGTATTCCACTATCAATGTATGAGAATTGATGTGTGATTAAAGCTTTAGCAATATTTCTTTTACAAATGTAGGTACTCTGGCATTTGGGCACAGATGTTAAGAACTGTGACATCATCTTGGTGGATTTTGCCTTTGATGCATGTGAACTGTTCCTCCCTATCATTTTTTGATTAATTTTGGCTTGAAGTCTATTTTGTTAGATATCAAGATAGCTACACCAGCCTGATTCTTGGGTCCATTTTCTGGAAAATCTTTTTCCAACCTTTTACTCTGAGGAATGTCTATCTTTGATGTTGAGGTGTGTTTCTTGTATTCAGCAGAAGGATGGATTCTGTTTCCACATCCATTCTCTTAGCCTGTGTCTTTTTCTTGGGGAAATGAATTTGTTGATATTGAGAGATAACAATGACTAAATATTGTTATTTCATATTATTTTGTTGCTATAATTAGTGGTGGTGGTGGTGGTGGTGGTAATGTGTATGTGTGTGTGTATCTGTGTTTGTGTTTCCCTCCTTTTGGTTTTTCTATGTGAGACTTTGTCATGGGCTATCTTGTTTCTTAAGCTATAATGATTGAAAGTTTTGCTGGGTATAGTAGTCTGAGCTGGCACCTATAGTCTCTTATAGTCTACATGTCATCTACCCAGGCGCTTCTAGCTTTTAGAGTCTCTGTTGAGAAGTCATGTATGATTTTAATATTTCTGCTTTTATGTGTTACTTGACCTTTTCCCTTGTAGCTTTTGATATTCTTTCTTTCTTCTGTATGTTTAGTATTTTGATCATTATGTGGCAAGGGTACTTTCTTTACTGGTCTACTGTACTAGGTTTTCTGTAATGTAAGCATCTTGTACTATTAAAGGCATCTCCTTCTTTAGGTTAGGAAAGTTTTCTTCTATGACTTTGGTCAAAATATTTTCTGGGACTTTGAGCTAAGATTCTTCTCCTTCTTCTATCCCTAATATTCTTAGGTTTTGGTCTTTTCATAGTGCCCATGATTTCCTGAACATTTTGTGTCAGAAACTTTTTAGATTTGATATTTTATTTGACAATCATCAATTTCTTCTATGGTGTCTTTAATGCCTAAGAGTTTCTCTTCCATCTCTTGTATTCTCTTTGTGATACTTGTGTCTGTAGTTCCTTCTCACTTATCTAGGTTTTCCATCTACAAGATTCTTTCAGTTTCCATTTTCTTTATTGATTCTATTCCCATTTTCAGATCTTGAACAGTTTTATTAATTTTCTTTGACCAGTTTGTTTCTTTTTGGCTTTCTTTAAGGGGTTTATTTATTTCCTTCATTGTTTATTTGTGTTTTAATGGATTTTTAAGGGATTTATTCATTCCCTCTTTAAAGTCCTCTATCATCTTCGTAAAGTTGGTTCTAAGGTCATTTTCTTGGGCTTCAGCTATTGTGGAATATTCAGGGCTCCTATAGTAGGTTGGGTGGGCTCTGGTGGTGCCATATTCTCCTGGATGTTGCTGATTGTGTTCTTACACTGGCCTCTAGGAATTTTAATTTAGAGTAATTATAGGTTTAGGTACTGGTTTCTGAATTTGTCTTTGTTGTCAGTGTGTTTCCCCATGATTTATGTTTCCTCTATGGCCTTCTGGCCTGAGCAGCCTCTGGTTCTGGTGACTGACAAGACTCCTAGCTCAGTAGTATGTATCTGTTGGAGTTTTAGCAGTCTGTGTGACCTCTGGAATTCTGGGGTTCTGAGAACTGATGTGACCTCTGATACAGCAGGGCTCTTCTGCCACAGTTGAGTTGTAGACTGGGATATGGAGACAAGGTGGATAGACTGTTAGGGAAGGTAGAGTATGGGAGACTTCCCCGGGCAGGTGGGGTTCTTTTCTGTGCTGACTGGCATGGCCTGCACCTGAGCAGCCTTAAAGAGGATTCTATTTTATTTTTCAGAGATCCTCCTGCCTCTACCTCCCTACTGCTGGAATTAAAGACCTGCACTAACACTCCCTAACATGATAAACAGGTTTTTACAGAAGCAAAGGCAACTATTGATAACTGCACAGTATATTATCGTATTCTTTTTATAAAACAATACACTTTTATTGAGCTATACACTTTTCTCTGCCCCCTCCCTTCATCCCTCTCTCATAATTCCCCACTGTCCCAATTTATTTGGGAGATCTTGTCTTTTTCTCCTTCCTATGTAAGTCCATGTATGTCTTTCTTAGGGTCCTCTTTGTTGTCTAGGTACTCTGGGGGTGTAGACTACAGGCTGGTTTTTCTTTGCTTTGTGTCTAAAAGACACTTATGAGTAAGTACATATTATGCTTGTCTTTCTGGGTCTTGGTTCCTCTCTTAATATGTTTTTTTTTCTAGATCCGTTCATTTGCCTGCTAATTTTAAGATGTCGTTATTTTTTACTACTGAGTAGTACTCCATTGTGTGAATTAGCACATTTTTTTATCCATTCTTTGTTCAAGAGGCATTTAGGTTGTTTCCAAGTTCTGTATAAGACAAATAATGCTGCTATGAATTTAGTTGAGCACATGTTCTTGTGTTATGATTGAGCATCCTTTGGGTATATACCCAAAACTAATATTGCTAGGTCTTGAGGAAACTTGTTTCCTAATTTTCTGAGAAATAACCATATTGATTTCCAAAGTGGCTGTACAAGTTTGTACTTCCACCAGCAATGAAGGATTCCCTATACCTCACATCCTCTCCAGCATAAGCTGTCATCAGTGTTTTTGATCTTGACCATTCTGAGAGGTGTAAGATGGAATCTCAGAGTTGTTCTAATTTGCATTTCTCTTAATAGCTAAGGATGCCGAGCATTTCCTTAAGTGTCTTTCAGCCATTTGAGGTTTGTCTGTTGAGAATTCTCTGTTTAGGTCTGTACCCCATTATTTGAAATTGTATTATTTGTTCTTTTGATGTCAAGTTTCTTGAGTTCCTTGTATATTTGGGAGATCAGCCCTTGTCCAATGTGGGGTTGGTGAAGATCTTTTCCCATTCTGTAGGTTGCCATTTTGCCTTATTGACTGCATCCTTTGCTTTACAGAAGCTTCTCAGTTTCAGGAGGTCCCATTTACCACTTGTTTCTCTCAGTGTCTGTGCTACTGGGGTTATATTTAGGAAGTGGTGTCCTGTGTCAATTCATTCAAGTGACTTTCCCCTTTCTCTTCTATGAGGTTCAGTGTGATTGGTTTTAAATTGAGGTCTTTGATCCATTTGGAGTTGAGTTTAGTGCATGGTGATAGATATGGATCCATTTTCATTCTTCTAAATGTTGACATCCAGCTATTCCAACACCATTTGTTGAATATTCTTTCTTTTGTACATTTTACATTCTTAGCTTATTTGTCAAAAATCAGGTCTACATAGATGTCTGGATTAATATCTGTGTCTTTGATTCAATTACATTGGTCCTCCTGTCTGTTTTTATGTCAATAAAAGGCTGCTTTCATTACTGTAGCTCTGTAGTAGAGTTTTCAAGTCAGAAATGGTGATGCCTCCAGAAGTTCCTTGATTATACATGACTGTTTAGGTTATCCTGAATTTTTTGTTTTTCCATATGAAATTGAGTGGTTTTTTTTTTCTTGAAGGCAGTGAAGAATTTTGCTGGGATTTTAACGGACATTGCATTAACTCTGTAGATTGCTTTTGTAAATATTTCCATTTTTTACTATATTAATTCTACCTACCCAAGAACATCGAAGATCCTTAAAGGGCATTCTAAATTAAGAACTTTATCTGCTCTTTAAACAATTATTTGAAATAAACATTATTAAATTAAACATTGCCTATTTTATAGGTGATGAGAGTGAAATAAAAATAAAAAGTTAAAGACAGTATTTTCCCATTTCTAAACAGAAATCCAGATTTAGTTCACATCTTCAGACCATAAAATAATATCCACCTGTCTCTATTACACACACACACACACACACACACACACATACACACACACATAAATTGTGGCACATATACAAAACATTAATAATATGTAATCATAAATATATTTTAAAAATTATCATAACTGCTGCGTACATCTCAAAGGATATGTGGTCAAATTATTCCTATTGGCCTAGGAAACTTTAAACCAATAAGAAGATCTATCAGTAAGGTTATTATGGGATAACTGGCCCCAGTAAAAGGAACGCAGACCAAAATACCCTGACTTACTGTTTAAAGTCTTTAAGCTTTGAGGTTCTTGGCAGTAAAATTCATCCAGTTCCAGGTATTTCTGCAAACACCCTCTGTGTATATTGACATCTTAACAAAATAATAAAAACAAAATGTGTTAGAAATGTGCAAAGGTTTTAATTCTACCAATTTTAGGAGCAACTGTCAGATTTAGTCATATGAATTACCTGGGAGTTCACAAAAATCTCAGATTCTTGAGATCATGCAAATTATTAAGTCAGAATTTCTGGTCAATAACCTAGAAGTTATACTTTTACTTAGTACCCAGTGATCTTCTCTTAGAAAAAAAAATTGACTTTAACTAAGGCATTATTTTTTTATGTGGAAATATCATTTATTTCCTTGACAAATAACCTGGATTTTTGTTTGTTTGCTTTTGCTTTGAGACTGTTTGCTATGTAGCCTCACTCAGAATTCATTAAGCAATCCAGGCTGCCCTCCAGCTTGAGAGTTTCCTATTTTTGCCTCCCAAGGGATGGGATTACAGGATGGTACCACAACCTAAGCTGAAATGAACATTTAAAGTACTATGAAAGAGGGACCAGAAAGAAGGCTCAGTGTGGAAAGACCCCACATATGTAAGTGTGAACATTTGAGTTTGGATTCCTAGTACCCATGGTAAAAACCTGGGCCTATTTAGGCATAGTTGTTGCCCCAGTGAGTGTGTGTGTGTGTGTGTGTGTGTGTGTGTGTGTGTGTGTGTAAAACAGAGACAGATGGATATATGATCCTTGTTGGCCAGTTAGTCAACAAACTGAGTGAGTGCTATGCTCAGTGAGAAGCTTTTCTCAAAAGCAATAGGGAAAGTAGTTGAAGGAGACACCAGATGTGGACCTAAGTCTCCTATATGCACATTTACCCACACTTGAGCACACATACACTACACATACCAGACTTGTGCACACATAAGCTACACATACCACACACCAACTTTTTTAAAGGATCTACTGTACAAGAACAGTAATCTCTGAATTTGTCTTTTATACACCGCTACTCTTTAATTTGACAGCCTCTGATTTTATAATCTAAAAAGACACCATCAAGGCTACAAACAAAACAATTAAGCATTTGATGTTAGTGAGGAGTGAATGGTGGGTCTAAGTTCATCGTGAAGTTAAGGTGCTAGGGAAAAAAAAATGAAATGGGGGAGTTTAAGGAGAAATGCTAGGTATATGAGTTGTGCAAGATAGAAAGTGAGGCGATCACTGCCTCCTGAAGTCAAATTCAAGACAAGGCAGAATGATTGTCAAGAAGAACACCGCAGACCGGCAAGAACTCAGCAGAGTGAAGATCAGTTCTCACTGCAGCAGCTTCAGGTTTCTGCTGTGAGCTTCTCCAGTGACAGAGAGCCAACCAGAGTCAGGAGGCAGAAAAGAACACTACAGTGTGTGCTCAGGTCCCCGTGCCACCTAACCAGCAGAAGGGAGAGCTGGGAGCTAACTTCTAGTGAATGAGGGGGTCCAGTTACACTTGGCGTTCAGTGAAGAGAAGAAGCAACTGGCTCATTATTATGCACCAGACCATTTCCTCTTCTGTGTGAGGACAATGATTGCAACTTGAAGAGGAAAGCAGTGAACCACTAATCAGTGAAGAGCAGGTTTCACCTATTCAAGCGTGTTCCAAATTATCCAATTAGCTAGATTGCCAATAAGTTCCTTGTAGCATTTCCATTGGCACTGGCGATACCATAATCAGTTGTCTTAATCAAGCCTTTGAAAACACAAATGATGAGTTGAATAGACTCATAACAAGGACTGGGCAATTAGAGACATCAGGTCACTGTTGTTGAGTAGTCACTCTACATTATTTGGTGTGAGTTTATGCTGCCCTGTGACCTATGCTTGTACTTCCTTATGCCCTGAGCATCTTTTGAGTGGGTCCCATTGTCACATGGATGACCCTTCAGTTCTCTTCTTGGTTGTGAATCCAATGCCCCCCTTGGTCACATCCTGGTAGTCTTGCTTCATTGTCACCTACTGGTTAGAATAGAGTCTGTAATTCTAAAGAAATACCATCAGAACATGAAAGACTCCAGCTCCTTACTCCCCAGGTTTTCTTGTAGACAGAGTTGTCTCAGTTTGATTTCTCTATTGCTATGATAAAACACTGACCAAAAGCTACCTGGAGAGGGATGAGTTTAGGTAGTTTGTAGATGACAATGTGTCATAGAGATAAGCCAAAGTAGGAAGTCAGGTAGAAGAAACGGGAGAGGAATACTGCTTATTGGCTTTCATCTCATGGATTGCCCAGCTTGCTTTCCTACATAACCCAAGACTGCCTGCTTCCAGGTGACACTGCCCGTTGTGGGCTAGTCCCTCCCAAACCAATCACTAATTTTAAAAATCAGCTTCATAGACATGCCCACAGATCAGTATGATGGAGGCTGGAGGCAGTACCTTGTTTGTGGTTCCTAATTCACAGATGACTCTAGTCAAGTTGACAAAGGCTAATCAACACACAAGAACTTTGTTCTTGTTCTTGGTGAGCAGTAATAGTCTGATGGCAGGGTCTGTCTACTTGTAGTTCCAGGATACCTGTTTGACAAATAGTATATATAGTTGACACTCTGGGTCCAGGGAAATTGCCTCCATAGATTCAATCAACCATGAATCAGAAATAATCAGATATATATATATACATATATATATATATATATATATTGAACATATGAAGAATTCTTGTTGTCATTATTCCCTAAACAATTTAGCATAACAGATTTTTTTAATTACATTGACAGTGTGACAGGTATTCTAAGTCTTTGAGAGATGATTTACAGTACACCAGAGGATGTGCATTGGCTACATACAATCATGATACCATTTTGTTGACTAAACTTGAACATCTATAGATCTGATACTAGATGGAGGTCTCTTAACCACTTACAGACAGGCAGGGAAAACTGAGCTTATAAATGTCTTATATATGATCAGCATGTAAACAGGAAGAAAAAGATGTTTAGGGCCAGTTTGAATACAACTCCAACAAAGGAACAGGACAATATATTTTCAATAAGTCTGGCTAAACAAACAGGAGAAGTCCTCACTTTTGTTCCTTTATCACAGAATCTAGAGTGATGTCTGAAGGAGCATTACATTCATGAAATACTTGTCAAGAGTTTTTTTTTTCTCTCTCTCTCAAGTAGAAATTATAAAGTGAGCTGATTTCCATATTTGGTTTAACACCAGCGTTCCAGAACAGAAAGGAAGAGCAGGAGACAGGAACTCAGCTTTCCCTTGAATCTCCAAAGCATTTACTGTATAGGAATGTAAAAAATCAATGTTATCTTGGGAAGAACGTTACCCTGTCTAGTGCATGTAAAATATTTCTGATTTACTTCCAGGAGAGTGGAAGACCCAAGGTTAGCACAGCTGAACCACAAGATTACCCAATAAATTAGAATAACAATGAGCAATTGGCATAACAAATCTCAGCACTAGTACAAGCAGGCTGAATGATTGGGCAAATTGAGCCATGTTCCAAAGAGGTTTGCTTCCATTATTGGCAACTACGCATGCAAAAATTCAAGGAATGCTCTGCTTCTTGATTTGGCTTGAAGCAGACACTGAAATAAGCACACCAATGTGATTGGTTTGTAGGAGGCTAATTCCAAGAAACACTGGCAGGGAAAAAGAGAAGTCACTTGGAAAGGGAAGAAATGAAATGACCTGTGATATCAAGACATTGCCTAACAGTAGCTGCAGGTTGTGCCTTATAGAAAAATCAGGTTGACAATACTGGATAGTCCTCGGGTTATTCACCCGTTCTTTTTCTCCCATTCTCTCTCTCTCTCTCTCTCTCCCATTCTCTCTCTCTTCCCCCCTCCATCTTTCCTTCCAATGAGAGTTTCATTTAGTACATTTTTAGCTCATTCTTTCCCATTCCTCAACTCATGTTGTTTCTCTCTCTTGCAAAACAAAAAGAAAAATAAAAGATCACTAAAAAATGGAGTTCAGTTTGTAATTGAAAAAATATTCCTGGGAATGGTTGTTTACCCTGGAATATGATTGACAAACCCAGTGCTACTCCCCTAAAGAAAAGTGATTTCCCCGCTTCCAGCAGCCATGGCTTGTAGATCATGCCTTGGTCAGGGCTGGGACTTTGGGTCCTCCTCCCCTGCTCCATGTTGGAATTTTGTCTGGCCTGAACTTGTGCAGGTCTCGTATGTGCCTCTGTCCTGTTGTGTCTGGAAAGTGTTGTTTCCTTAGAATCACCCTCCACCTCTGGCTCTTAAATATCTGCTTCCTCCTCAGTTAGATCCCTGAATTCTGAGGGAAGCAGTGTGATATAAACACCCTGTTCAGGGATCACCCACTAATTTCTTAAAAAACTCCTTGACATTGATGGAAAAGTTGATTCTATAGAAATTAGTTCTTTCCTTGCTTCCAGGAAGGGAAGAAGATAACAGAAAAAGGTCCATAGGAAGAGCATCACAGTCTCCAACAACTTTTCAAGTAAAACAGGACACAACTACTATCCACGTGGTATTAATGTGCCTTGATTTCACTTCTGTCTCCACCATGCTTCTCTTCCCCAACCCAAATGACCTGGCTCTCTAATAACAGGAGTTAAAGAAGGTGTTCCTTTTATTCCTGCACAAATCAGACCTGATGTGGAATCGGGGTTACTTCCATACGATTAGGTGCTTGATTTTCCCTAGACTTGGATAAAATACTGTTTCCATGAAATAGCATCCTTACCATTGCACCTGTCCCCCACAGGCATAGAAGAATCATTTTCCAAGATCTCGGGGAATTTGTTTCTGTTTGCAATCCTCTGGCATTTCTGAAACTATTTCCATATCCCAAACTCTAATATGTTGCCTCAATTTTCTAGAAACATAGTCTTTACTTTTGATCTACTTACATGTGGCATCTGATTTTCTTTGCATCAATTTCATATATTTTATTTTTCCTGAAATTGCACGTAGGACAAAACAGTCAGTTTAAAACATTGTCAAGAATATGAATAGCTAAATGACGAATGACTGAGTGTCTGACTGCCATCATCTATGACATTCTGCACAGTGGTTTGGAGCCCAGTTCATTTGTTCATCCTAAACCTGCTGATGGTTTTAGGACTTTCCATCCCACATCTTAATCTTCACACTTCCATGGCGCTGCTACTCTGAACTCTCAGTCTTCCAGACTCAGTCTGTTTTGTTCCCTTCTTCTTACATCTCATCTCTTTATTTGCTTTTCTTACTCATTGGGTGCCTGGCTTCTTCATGGAAGGGACCACCCATTAATAATAGTTTCTGTTGGCCATTACTACACTCTTGAAAAGAGATTTTAACTTTTAAGATGATGCCAGAATTTTCCTAAATGATGTTCATGGTAAGTACAGAAGCCTGGCCTCCTATTCTGTCCTAATTCTGCATACTGTGATTTTTCTCTCTCCAGTGAGCAGGTCAAGGGCACAGATCTGGATCTCCAGTTCCATAAACCGAATGTAGATCATAATCTGCTACAGCTATTTGCTTACTACTTTTTACTTCTCAACAGGAACACTAAATACACTCCGAGGAGTGAAAATTTCGAGTTCAGTTATATCTACCCCTTGTTTTGACATCAGACACTTTTGTGGACGTGGCAACTTCTACTAAAGAACATTGTACTGTCCAGAAATCCCAGAGATATGAGGAAAAGGATGTTGGGTTGGACACCAAAGTTTGAGAATCTAGCCAAAAGTACCATGCAGGTGTAACAGACGAATTTCCAAGTGAGTAAAGATGACCCTGGGCTTCTAGATACAGCCACATAAAGAAAGCAGGTGAGAAAAACAGAACTGCAGACACTAGCAATAAATATCTTTCAGAAATGCTAGGATTCTAAGGATGGAAAGGAACTCAAGCCTAAGAAACTTGAAAATGATACAATTTTGGTGAATAACTGTCAAGACTAAATGAATAAATCTCACAGCAAAATAGAGAGTTCGGTGGTGAGTAATGGGATTGACTTAGAGTTCTAGGAAATCATTAGAAACTAATAAAAACCCCAGTGCTGAGAGGGGAAGCAGACATAAGCCCCTATCCTTAACCCAGAATCTATTGATAAGTGCTCACAAAGGAATAGTTAGTTTTGTCCAATGGAATCTCACTGGGCATACAAACCACCTTTGAGGGCAAGCCTTATGCTCAGCTGTAGATGACCAGTACTGCACAACTCAATGGTAGTTTCAGAGGTGTTTTAAAATCTCATAATCAAAAAAGAGAAACATCTGGGCATCTTTCTTCCCTTTCTTCATTCTATCTTTTCTGTTTTACCCTGTTTTTATTTTGTTTTGTTTTAGCTTATTACTGTTTTGTTTCCGTATTATGGTTTTCATTTTTCTTCTTAAGTGTTTTCTGTTTGTATGTCTCAGTCTCTGCATGCGCGTTTTGGGCTTTTCCTTTGGCTTGTTAACTTTTTGCTGTGTGTTAAAGGAGCAGCAGCCGCAAGGAGCAGCGGCCGCTTTCTGCCACCCAGCTTGCGGCTAGCTTTACCTAAAATAATTACATGGAAACTGTATTCATTTAAACACTGCCTGGCCCATTATCTCCAGCCTCTTATTGACTAACTCTTACATCTTGACTAACCCATTTCTAATAATCTATATGTCACCACGAGGCTGTGGCTTACTGGCATGAGTCTAGCCAGCGTCCGTGTCAGGAAGGGGAATCATGGCGTCTGCCTGACTCTGCTTTCTTCCTCCCAGCATTCTGTTCTGTCTACTCCACCCACCTAAGGACTGCCTATCAAAAGGCCAAGGCAGCTTCTTTATTTAACCAATGAAAGTAACACATAGAAAGCCCACCTACTCCAACTATGTGTTGTTCGTTTTGTTTTGCCATATTCTGTGTTTTTGTTTTGTTTTTGCAAACAAAACTTGAATCCCAAGGATCTTCACAAACAGACAACCTGAAAAAGACATCTTCCACAGTCACTCGGAGGTACATCTCTACGATATACCTTAAACAGATAGGGCGCAGACGTTTGAAAGTCTTACATTTCTAAACAAAGAATGTTACAAAGAGCTATGCTATGCATCCGTGCAGAGCGATCAGCAGGGAAGCTCTCTGAAAGCCTTCAGAGTCCAACACCCAGCCCTTACCTGTTAGCTTTCATTCACAGCAGGTTTGAAAGCCTGCTGATCTCAGCACCCACAGCTCCTCACCTGATCACAGCTCCCAGAGAATCTGCAGCTTTATTCAATGTCTGCCAGCTGTTTCTATACCATTAGCACATCACAGTTTAACTGGGCAGGATCCAGGTTTATTTCCGTCTATGAAAAACTGAAGTTCAAATTCAGTCTTGCTTAGGGGGGCATTGTAATGTAACAATTTTTGATATGACATGCTTCATATGATCTACTTGAGACCACAGAGAATTACACCGTTATATGTGTCACTGTTCCAGAAGACAAAATATATTTGAACACCTAAAACATTTAAATAATGCACCAGGCGTACGAGGTTTTAAACAAAACTTGAATTTCCGGCACGTGCTCCTATCAAATGAAGTTGCTTCTGCACGTCACTTCTTCAGCAAAACTGCTCTTCTACTTCCTTTTGTGTGACCTGGATTGGCCATGAGAGCTAGAGAGGGATCAAGATCAGGACGGCTTGTGATTTCTCTCACTAGACAAAGACCTTGCTCTTCTATAGTGCTCTGATTTCAAAAGAAGCTTCTCCTTGGAGATCTGTGCCTAGTGGACTCCCACGTAAGGAAATCATCTTGAGGGTCAAGAAGGAGGCATGCCTTGATTTCGACTTTTTTTCCACTATTCGACAGTTTCACTCTTCCCAGGCAGACATAAAGTGTTCCTCCATGCAGCTCACAGACAGAATCAGCGGCATCTAAGAGATTCTCAAATTTAAGAAAAGCAAAGCCAGAAGGGGTTTGAGTAACCCACACACTTCTGGATTGGTCACAGTAGCCAAAAACCTGTTCTAATTCAGTCTTATTCTCAGTTTCCAAATTACCGCTTTAAACCCTAAAGTCCGACAGACAGGAGTTATAGCCCATTTCAAGGTCCAGGCTCCCAAAAGCTGAAGCTCAGATTCTTAGGTTCGAGCAAACTCATCTGCCCCACTCCGGCTCTGCTTCCACAGATGCTCTCTCTTCCCGGGTGTCCACATTTTTCTCATTTTATTTTATTATAATTATTTTTAAGATGCCTATTTGTATTATACTGACAGAAAGAAAAATTGTGGATTTGGGAGACAGAGGAGGATCTGGGAGGAGTTATAGGAGAGGAACCATAATCAGAATACACTGTAATGAAAAAAATCCCTCCATTTTCTAAATTAAAAATAAACATTTTAACCTTTTAAATATGTTAACAAAAAAACCAGAAAGAAATAAGTCTTGACAGAGAAATTAATGATCTATTTCAACTTTAATGAAGTATGTGGTGCTCCAAAAAAGTCAAACAAGTTAACTCAGGCAACTTCAATGTGAGCACCATCATAATGAAACCTAGATTGTAGCCCAATGCAAAGGGGGCTCAAAAAAGAAGGAAGGAAAGAAAGAACACATTGCATCAGGAAATAAAAAAGTTAAATTAAAAAGAAAGAAAAAATATATATGTGTACATATATGCATATATCTCAATAAATATGTGCACATATATATGTATGTCTCAATATATTGCATATGTTTAGGTATAAATTGCTATACACAAGATACCTCTTTAGCAGAAAGTCTTAGAAACAATGTATGTAAGAATAATGGAAGAAATTGTATAAGTGCATGTGGCAGAAAAGCCTTAATGGAGCACATAGGTAGTGTGGGCACACAAAGTTATACAGTGAACATCCTGGGAAGCCTAAGATTTCCTTGTTAAAAACTTCGCAGACTCTCCATTGCTCTGCTTAGCATGCAAACATGTGCAAATTCATACAGAAAGACACACACAGATACATAGAGACAACACAGACACAATGCACATACACAGAGATACAGTCACATATAAGATATACATAGGCATACAGACACACAGATAGGCACACATGCACGTATGCACAGCATACAAACACACACATATACACATACAGAGAGGCACAGTCATACACACACACACACACACACACACTGTAGTGATTTGAATGAAAATGGCCCTCATAGGTTCATAGGACATGGCACTATTAGGAAGTGTGGCCTTGAAGGATTAGATATGGCCTTGGAGAAAGTGTGTCACTGGGCATAGGCTCTGAGGTTTCAGATGCTCAAGACAGGCAAACCCAGTGTTTCTGCTCTTGCTGCTGCCTGCCAATCCAGATATAGAACTTTCAGCTACCTCTCAGGAACCATGTCTGCTTGCATGCCATCATGCTTTGGACTAAACCTTTGAATTATAAGTTGACACCAATGAAATGTTTCCCTTTATAAGAAGTGCTGTGTTTAGTGTCCCTTCATAGCAATAGAAATCCTAACTAAAACACAACTTTCAAGAAGAAAATAACAATTGGATTTTTAATAAGTTTATGTATATTCTAAGTAATTTTTTTAACAGATATTACTATGTTGGAAAATTTGATTCAAAGGAAAATTTCCGGTGAACCAAATAATGTAAAACATACTGCATTTTCATTTTATTTATCTTTCTATTTATTTTTCAAACATTTATGTTTTTGAAACCTTTAAAAATGTTTAGAACCCATGAGCCACTCAGGCTATGGAAACAGCTACCCACTCCTGCTGGCTTCCTCTGAGAATGTACCAGCCTAGGCTGCGAGAGAAGCAAGTAGGCCAGCAAAGCAGATAGGGGAGCTGAAGATCTTCACCCTCTGTCCTCTACTCCATTTCCAATCCTCAAGTCTCATTTCCAGCTCTGTGGCAGACTGCTAACTCTCTGTCCCCATTCTCAGGGGACCAAGCAGATCGTGGTGGAACATCTGATTTCCTCTCTCCTGTAGACCCCTCTCAACCCTTCGCCAGTACATCTCCATTCCTAAGTGTCAGCTCCCAATACTTAGGAACACATTTTACCCCCAGTGGCCACACCTATCAGGATCCCAGAAGAATTTACCAAGAAAAACACCACCACTGCACTCTTCTAAGAACCAGAAAGGGCAATAGAAATCAAGTCACAAAACACCCACCCAAAAAAGGCAAGATCAAATATCAGCATCTAGAACTACAATTTTCCCAAACCCAATTGCCTTGACATCCGTGTAAAAACACAATCAACAACAGCAAAAACAATATATCTCCAGTAGAGAACAGTAACCCTATCATGGTAGCCCCTGAGTATTGTATCATTTTTGTACCATGCTTACAAAAAACTTAAAATGGCCTTTATGAATATGGTAGACAATCATCAAGAGAAAATGAATTAATCCCTTAAAAAACTATAAAAACACAAACAGTGTAAGCAAATGAAGAAAACAATTCAAGACCCAAAAGTGGAAATAAAATCAATAAAGAAAACCCTAAAAGGAAAAACTGGAAATGAAAAATTTAGGAATTTGAGCAGGAACCTCAGAGACAAGCCTTACCAACATAATAAAAGAAAGAAAAGAGAATTTCAGACATTGAAGACATGGTAGAAAAAATGGAAACCTTGATCAAAAAAAAAATGTTAAATCTAACAAACTCCAGGCACAAAACATCTAGAAAACCTGGGAAATCGTGAAAAGTCAAAAAATTTTATAAATTAATTAAAAAAAACAGACAGTGACTGCAAAGTCCAACCCACCAGGCACTAATAGAACTCTGGGTTTCTTGGTTCTTTATCCTCACTAGGTGATGGAGGAGGGTCATCTGTCTATGTGTTACTTTTATTGGTTAATAAAGAAACTTGCTTTGCCCTTTTGATAGGACAGAAAATTAGGTAGGCGGAGTAAACAGAGCAGAATACTGGGAGGAAGAAGGCAGTGAGTAAGTCGCCATGACTCTCCTCTCCAAGAAAGAAGCAGGTTAGGATCTTTCCCAGTAAGCCACCACCTCATGGTGCTACAGAGATTACTAAATATGGGTTAAAGCAAGATGTGAGAGTTAGCCAATAAGAGGCTACAGCTAATTGACCAGGCAGTGTTTAAAAGAAAATAAAAGAATAAGAACAGAGTAAGAAAATGAAATACAGGTTAAAGACACAGAAAATATTTTCAACAAAATCATAGAAGAAATTTTTTTCTAACCTAAAAAAGAAAATACCTGTCATGGTAATAGAAGCATAAAGAACACTAAATAAACTAGACCAGAGAAGAACTTCCCTTCAGGACATAACAATCAAAACACTAAATAAATAGAACAAAAAAGAATATAAAAAGCTTCAAAAGAAAACGACTAAGAACCATATAAAGGAACACATATTACCATAACACCAAACTTCTAAATGGTAACTTTAAATGACAGAAAGACTTGGATATATGTCTTATAGACTCTAAGAGAACACAGATGCCAGACCAGACTACTATACCCAGCAGAACTTTTAATCATGATATATGGAGAGAATAAGACATTGCATAATAAAATAAAACTTAAGCACTATCTATAAATACAGTTTATAGAAGATTCTAGAAGGAAAAGTCTAACCTAAAGAGGTTAACCACATCCAAGAAGATACAGTAAATAAATAATATCAAACCAGCAAATCAAAATGAGGTAAACATACACACAGACACACACAAACCACCACCACCACAACAATGGAATAACAAGAATTAACAAACACAGCTCATTGATATGTCTTTATATCAATGGTCTCTGTCCCCAGTAAAATGGTAGAGAATAACAGAGTAGATATAAAAATAGGATCCATCCTTCTACTGTATCCAAGAAACACACCTTAACATTAAGGATAGATATAACATCAGGGTAAAATGATGAAAAAATATTTCATGAAAATACCTGAGAAGCAAGGTGATTTATCTATTTTAATACATGCCATAATAGACTTAAAATAAAATGAATCAGGAGAGATAGGGAAGAACACAATATACTCATCAAAGGAAAATACAACAAGGGAATATAGCAATTTTTAATATCTGTGTGTGTTTCAAACATGAAGACATCCAAATTCATAAAAGAAAGACGACTACAATTATATCACATTTGAGTCTCACAAACCAATAGCTGGAGACTTAAAAACCCCACTCTTGTTAACATCACTGAAACAAAGCTAAACAGAGAAATTCTGGAGCTAACTGACCTTGTAAACCAAATGGATCTAACATATCTTTTCAAAGCATTTCACCCAATCACACTTCAGAAGATACTTTATTCCCAGCTCCTTATGGAACTTTCTCTAAAATTAATCAGATATTCAGACATAAAGCAAGTCTCAACAGATTAAGAAAATTGAAATGATATCCTTATTCTTATGCATTGACCACAGATTAAGCTATATACCTTTAAAACAAAGAAATAAAAGCTTAATAACTCATGGAAATGGAACAACTCACTACTGAATAAAATGTGGGGTCAAGACATAAAATTAAGAAAGGAATTAAAGACTTATTTAATTGAATGAAAATGAATATATAATATACCCAAACTTATGGGATACAATGAAGGTGGTTCTGAGAGACAAGAAATAAGTGACTACTTAAAATTTTTGAGTGATGTCATACTAGTAATTTAATGGCACACATGAAATCTGTAGAACAAAGGAAAGAAATCATTCCCAAAAGAAAAAGACAGAAATAATAATCAAACTCAGGGCTGATATTAATAAAATAGAAACAGACAAGTAAACAAAAACCCAATAACTTGGTACAAAGAACAAAACAAAAAGTTGGTTCTTTGAGAAAATTAGTAAGATTGACAAACCTTGCCAAACTCACTTATAGGCAGAGAGAGAAAGGTTATCCAAAATAGCAGTTAAACGTGAAAAGAGGATATAGCAAGAGACATTGAGGAAATCCAGAGAGGCATAAGAACATACTTTAAATGCCCATAACATCAACTGAAAAATCCAAAAGGAATGGAAAGTTTTCTTGGTAATATCACTTAGCAAAGTTAATTCAAGATCAGATAAACAATTTAAACAGAAACGTAATAAAATAGAAGCAGTCATTAAAAATCTCCCAACCAAAAAAATGTCCAGGGACAGATGGTTTTAGTGCAGAATTCTACCAGACTTTCAATGAAGAGTTGATGCCTTTACTTCTCAAATTCTTCCACAAAATAGAAACAGAAGGAGCATTGCCCAATTAGTTTTATAATTCGACAGCTACCCTAAGACCCAACCATATAAAAATCCAACAAAGAAAGAATTATAGACCAATTTCCTTTATAAACATAGGCACAAAAAATACTCAATAAAACATTGGCTCAATAAATACTCATTAAAAATCTGAATCCAAGAACACATCAAAAATCAAGTAGGTTTCAACCAGAGATGCAGAATGGTTCAGTATACATAAACTGATAAATGTAATCTATCATATAAAAAAGCCCGAAAGACAAAATCTACCTGGTCATCTGGTCATCTGGTCATCTCATTAGATACAGAAAAGGCCTTTGACCCCACCACCCCAAAAAAGTCCAACTTCATCATAAAAGTCGTGGAAAGATTAGGGACAAGAAACATACCTCAATATAATAAAGGCAGTTAACAGCAATCCCATGGCCAATATCAAATTAAATGGAGAGAAACTCAAAGCAATTCCACTAAAATCTTGAACAAGAAAAGGTTGTCCACTTTCTCCATATCTATTTGATGAAGTCTTAGGTAGAACAATAAGACAACTGAAAGAGATCATGGAGATTCATACAGGAAAATCAGAAGTCAAAGTATTTTTATTTGCAGATGATATAATAGTATGAATAAGTGATGTGAAAAATTCCACCAGGAAGTTTCTACAGCTGATAGATCCCTTCAACAGTTTAGCTAGATAGAAAATTAACTCAAAAATCGGTCGCCTTCCTATATTCAAATGACAATTGGTCTGAGAAAGAAATCATGGAAACAATGCATTTCATGATAATCTTAAATAATAGACAATATCATGTTGTAACTCCAATCAAGTAAGTGAAAGACTTGTTTCATAAAAAATTTAAGATAGTCCAAAAAAGAAAGTAAAGAAGATACTGGAACATGGAGAGATTTTACATGTTCATGGCTTGCTAGGATTAGTATGGTAAAAATGGTCATTTTACCCAAAACAATCTGCTGATTTAATGCCATCCTCACCAAAATTCCAATATAATTCTTTACAGATCTTGAAAGGACATTTTCAGTTTCATGTGGAAACACAAAATATCAAGAACATTTAAACAGAACTGAATAGTACAACAACTGCTGGAGGCCTCACCATTCCTGACTTCAAGTTGTACTACAGAACTATAGTAATGAAAACAATGTGGAATTGGGACAAAAACAAACACGGTGATCAATGGAGTCAAACTGAAGACCCAGAATGAATCCACACACCTATGGACACCCAAGTTTTTATACGGAAACCAGAAATACACAACACAAAAAAGACAGCATTTTCAGGAAATGATGCTGGTAAAACTTGATGACTGCAAATAGATCCATACTTATCATCCTTCACAAAGCTCAACTTCAGAGAATGAAAGACTTCAACATAAAACCAGATACGTTGAACTTGTTAAAAGAAAAAGTAAAGAATAGTCTTGTACTCATTGGCATGGATGAGATTTTCTAAACAGAACACCATTAGCATTTGTACTAAAATCAATAATTAATGAATGGGACCACAAGAGCTTCTGTACAGAAAAATCACACCATCATTCATATAAAATGGTAGCCTACAAAATGGGAAAAGATTTTTTCATCAACTATACATTGAACAGAGAACTAATATCCAAGCTATATAAAGAATTCAAAACATTAGATATCAAGAAAAAAACAACCTAATTAATAAAAGGGTTACATATTTAAATAGAGAAGTCTCAAGAGAAAAAAAAACTCAAATGGACAAAAAACACTTGAAGAAATGTCCAACATCCTTAGCCTTCAGAAAAATGAAAATCAGAACAACTTTGAGATTTCATCTTACACCTGTCAGAATGTCTGAAATCAGTAACAAAGTGACAATTCATGTTGGCGATGATGTTTAATAAGAGGAACACATCCATTGCTGGTATGACTGCAAACTCATATTGCCACTATGGAAATCAGTGTGGTGTTTCTAAGTAAGGTGGGAATCAATCTACTTAAAGATTTAGCTATACCACTGTTGGGCATGTACCTATCTCAAAGAAACACAGCCAAGCCTTTTCATTGGTGTTCTATCTATAGTAGCCACACACTGGAAACAACCCAGATGTCCATCAGCAAATGGATGGATAGCCACAATGTCGCATATTTATACCATAGAATAGTACTCAGATTTAAGAAAATAAAATCATGAAATTTACGGGCAAATGGACAGAACTAGAAAAAAAAATTATTCTGACTGAAGTAACCCAGATCCAGAAAGACAAGTGTATTATGCATTTGCTTATTTTTTTGTAAGCAGATGTTTCTGACCTGCCTGTTCCCAAAGACCCAGCAGTCATTTCCCAAATAATTGACTTGGAGAGTCTATATTGCTTATAAATGTTTGACTCAGGCTTGTTACTAGGTAGCACTGACACTTAAATTAACCCATAATTCTTATTTATGTTTAGACATGTGGCCTGGCACCTTTTTTCAGTACAGTGTTATCATCTTACACTATCTGCATCTGCTTCCTCTCTACACACTAACATCTCTGATACAGGGACGTATTCTGCACACTACCGAAAGAGAAATGTAAACACCAACACAGCCACAAACCCTGTGATCTTTGTGGTGTCTTACCTGCAAGATGTGCTAGAGCCACGGTGGCGCAAACCTTGTGGGAATAGCTGAGCAATATCTGATCTGACTTAAGGCACTCTCCAAGAGATGAAGCCCGTAATTGACACTGCTTGGGTGGCCAAGAACCGGAGACTAGATAATAGATAAGACAGGGACCTAGAGCAAAACGAAAATCTACTTTTTAAAAAGTATTAATAAAATAACTCCTAATATCATTCTGCTATCCTTGTAGATTAGTGCCTTGACTGATTGGCCATCATCAGAGAAGTTTCCTTCTGCAGCAGATGGGAAAAAATACAGAGCCCCACGCCACAGAGTGAGAAAATTTGGAACTCTCAAACCTAAGTGGGATGTCTCTATCAAATCCCCACCACCACTAAGGACTTAAGGAACTCTGTAGTAGAAAAGGCAGAAAGAATGCAAGAGCCAGAAAGGATGGAGGACACCAAGAAAATCGGGGTCTCTAAATCAACATGGCTGATTCACACATGAACTCATAGAGATTGAGGCAGCATGCACAGGGCCTGCACAGGGATGCATCAGTTGAGGTCCTAGAGCTGAAAGAAGAAGTGGACAGATACCTGCATCCCTAATGCAGATCAATCTCCAGCCGCTAACCACTTGCAAATGAAAATTTAGTTTCATCTTAAGGGGGTCTCACTGGGGAAACAATCTACTCTGTCCCAAGATCAACACTTGATTGTCTATGAAAAATGAACTCAAAGCCATCTTTGGAGGTTCCTTGTCTTATAATGTCATGTCAAGGTTTTTCCTTTTATTTATTTATTTATTTTTAAATTTCTAACGTATTATTTTTCATTTTATTTATATTTTTTCTTTTCTTGCTTTCCCTAGAGGTCCTTCGCATATACATTATGTCTTCCAGTTTAGTGTTTTGATGGGATTCCTGAGTGTGCAAGTGAGTGGGCCTCTGTTTCTTGTGCCCTTTCTTGGGCTAGTTTCATTCTGTTTATTTTGTCCAATTCCAGTGTGCAGGTTTTTGTTTTATCTTATCATAGACAAGACAAAAGGAGAAGGTTTCAAATGTGAGAGAAGAGGGAGAGGAACTGGGAGGAGGACAGAGAAGGAGAACTGTAATCAGGATGCATAATGTCAGAAACAAAACTCCGATTTTTTATAAAAGTCAAAAAAAAGAATTAAAGAAAAAATCTTAAACTGACCAAAGACCACAGGATCTTGATTTATACAGAGTATAATATAATATACAGAGTAGAAATATTAAGTGTTAGAAATTAAAATAAAAATTAAAGGGACATGTTATTTTATATTCAATGTACAATATGTAATAATGTATATTTATGAAAAGTAGAAATATTTTCAAGACAGACTGATCAGTGAAAGCTTTCATTGAAGAAAACCTTCACAAACCCCCTAAAATCCTAGTAGAAAACAATTGGATTTTCACTTTGGCTTCTGCACCTAATCTGAGGGGTGTGTTACATTGAGTGGACTGTAATATATAAAGAAAATATAGTTTGACACAACAATTTGGTAAGAAAGCACAATCAAAACCCCAAATAAAGAGCCTTAGAGACTCAGGGGACAAAAGCCCTCATCCTCATCTTTGAGAGCCCTAGCTGAATGCTTTTTAAAGTAACTGTTCTGTCTTGGTGTCTTGCCTGCATGTATATCTGTGTGAGCGTGTCAGGTCCCCTGGTCCTGGAGTTACAGACAGTTATGAACTGCCATGTGGGTGATAGGAATTGAACATGGGACCTCTGGGAGAATAGTCAGTACTCTTACCCACTGAGCCATCTCCCTAGTCACTACATTTTTAAATTGTATCATTCAAAATATGTATATGTTAAGATCAATCCTATTGGATAGTTAAATTTTGTTTTCTGTCTCACCACAAAGGAATGGTTTTTGATGGTACAGAGAGGTCTGAGTAGAAATGGCAAGCATGTGGTTACATACCCATAATCCCAGTACATGGGAGATAGAGGTGAGAAAATCAGGAATTTAAGCACATCTTAAGTAAGATATTTGGCAATGTCAAGGCCATCTAGGGTTACCTGAGATCCAGCATCAAAAAAAAAAAAAAACAGAGGAGGATGGGAAGAAAGAGGAATAGAAGACAGAAAAGAATAGGGAGGGAGAAAAAAAGGAAAGTTCTTAGTGGGATATGAAGCATTAATAAGACTTCCAAACCCAGCATCCAGGTCTAGAAGAGGTACCAGAATGTAACGTCAGACAGGACAATATATTACTGTTCTTGTGGAGATGGAGTGTTACCTTTTATCCCATACTGGTCGCATACTCCACGTCCTCTTGCCTTAGTCTCCCCTACTGTGATTATAGACATGCGTTACACTCTACCTGGAAAACAGAGTGGTAGAATTTTGCAGTTCAGGCTATTTGGGACATTGTTCATTTGTCTTGTGCTAGAGATTGACCCTAGTACTCTTTGCACTCTAGGCTCGATCCCTAAGCTATGTTCCCATGCCTGGAAAATATTTTAAAAAAATAAAATAAAACGAGAAAGACTCTTGGAGTCAACATCACGAATGAAGTTATGAAAATCGAATGCATTTTATAGATCTGCTTTTGTGTTACTATTTTGAATTACTTACAGTGTTTTATAATGTAAGTATGGAAGTTGGAAAACTTAAAGCACACTCAGGATTTTCTCGGGAATATAAAGCACCAGAACTAAGGCACTGAGTTATGTCACTGAAGGAAAGTCAAACAAGACAATAACACTATCGTGTAGAGTAGGCAGCGCAGAGAAATACATGGCAACAGTTCCAAGGCAGGCTGAACTGAATTGATTGGACTGTCCAGTTGCCTTGGCAAATGCTTTACTGCCTATTCAGAGTTTTGAACGACTTGAGCAAATAGTTGTTTAGGCATTTTCTATGATATTATCAAAAGATTTAGCTACAATGCCGTTTATTTAACAGCCTTGTTTGCTTACATCTCTTGACAAATTTTGTTTTGTGACATGCTCCAAACATATATAAAGAGGATTCTTTTTGAACCAGTATATATTTTTAATTACTTGCAAGTTTTGTACACTTATTCAATGTGTAATGGTCATGTTCACTCACCATTCTCTGTCTCCAGCTTTTTAAGTTAGTTTTGTTGTTGTTGTTGCTTTGTGCTTTGCGGGTTTTTTTTTTTTTTTGTTTTGTTTTCAAAGTAGAATGCCGGGAATCATTTGAGGTTATTGAGAGAATTTGGGGGAAAGTGCATGGACCTGGGTTTGAGTAACTAAGTATTTGAAATTAGCCACTGTTGGCACCACTGAACAACGATGACCCCCAGCAGCCGTTAATTGCCAATAGCTCCTTAGCTAATAGGCTAACCTATGAACCCCTCTAATTTCAGGTTGGAATGTTGATGGGCTCAATCTTGTCTGGTCTCGCACAGGTGACCATAGTTACAGCGTGTTCATGAATTCAATGGCCATGACACCTCCAGGAAAACATCATCAATTTCTCTCACGCTCTGGCTTCCACACTCTTTTTACTCTTCTGTGACGTTCCCTGACACTTGGACCATGTCATGTAGCTGTCCCATTTAGGACTGAGCGTTGCACCCATTCTGTGTACTGACCTCTTCAGAATTCCTGCTTTCATTTTAACCTAGGCTGTCCTCAAACTCAAGACCGGCCCAGATCCTCTCTAAAACTCCTTGTGGGTTTTACCATACAGGAGAAAGTGCAACCCCCTCGAAGCTGCCCACACTCCTGTCAGAAACTGCAACAAGACAATTGACACAACAATCTGGAATTGCTTCTTCAGTCTGAATCCCATACTTGATTAGAACCTAGATTAGAGTTAAGAATGTAAGAGCCAGACCCTGGGGAGAAGTGCTGATGTCTGTCTGGATACGTCGTGGCTATTGAATTCCTGAACTCACTGTGGCTATGGCCACCTGTGTGAGACCTTTACTTGAGGTCAATAGAAACAGAGTCCCCTGGGAAAGTGCTGCAACACTTACACACAAATCGATATAAAACCATGGCTTTGTTTCATGGTTCTGTCTTGTTGGCAGCCCTGAACTTGGGAGTTTTATCAAATATATTTTTGGCATCTACTGAAAACATACTATGTAGCTCTCCTTTCATCTGTTAATATTTTTTAATTTTGTTAGAGTTTTTTTTGCTATTATTGAATCAGAATTATTAAGGGTTGCCTTACTTGAATGTTAGAAATGAACGTTCTGAGATAGTCTTGGCTAATGTTGACCACTGTTTTGATATTTTTGTACCTCATTTCAAACATATTGGATTTCTGTTCAAAATATCTACATATTTCCCACATCTTTTGTTTCCTTGATAGGCATGATACAGTGTTAATTAAACTATTTTATGTTTCATTCCCCCTGATAAAATAAAATGTGAATTGTAATTAAAGTAAGTATTATGCCATTAGTTAAAGCCAAACCTTCCTGACAATGAATAGCCTGACTTTAATAAGGAGAAATTATTTTTATTTTTTTGATTTTTCTCACACACACAACTTCAAATTAAATTTATCTTTCAAGGTCATTGTCTCTCTAAAAATGGGTCAACCTAATAATAGGGAGCCACCTAAATGGCAAAAGTATCTTTGCAGCTCATATTGTGGTGGCAATATCACCTATTATATGAGTATAGATGTATAATATATGAATAAATGCTTAGCAGACTCCCAGAAATACCACTGTGGAATGTTTGTCAGGAAATTTCTTTGGCGGCCAGCACAGTAGTGTTCTGACGACCCCCAAGACACCCTAAAGGAGAAGAGCTCAGGCAAGTCAAAGGCGGAGTGTGACTGCAGTCTAAGTTATTCGAGTGAGGAAAGAAATCTGCTCTTCTCTGACAGCCTGTGGCGCCTAGTGGGGCTATTCTTATAAGGCACATTTATTTTCACTCTTTATGTATGTGTAGAGACATATTTTAGGAAGCATTTACAAGTTTCCATATGCCTTTTTCAAACTGTCTTTGGTGATGTTTGTTCCTCCCAGTTTCCCTTTTCTACCATGCCCTCTCATGTCCCATGCTAATTTTTATGATTGACTCCAATAATTTGAATGCAAGACTGACCCATAAATTTATCTTATTTAGATGCTGCTCCCATGTAAGTGTTATATGAGGGTCTCTGCTTCATTTCTCAGTCGTCCTTTCCAAAAACTGATCACCAGTCTTTTCTGATGATTTTGCCTATATTAAACCGATGCCTTCAAATGTACGGAGAGAGATTAGTATTTTTCAACTCTTTGGCTGTCAGGATGGTGCTAAGGCAGCACTCATCTGATCTTGACCTTAGGTTCTTTTCTCACACTTCCATCTCTTTGGCTCGTCTAGCCCTTTCGCTGCCCAGCTACAACAAGGACAACACAGTAAATTGGATCACAATGCCTTGCTTACTTGTAGGCAATTTTCAAATAAGAAAACATAAATAAACACAAAAGGAACTGGTGTTTTTTCTTTGTGATGATTAAATGGTTGTCAGGGAATTCTTAACACAGTGCTGGAAAATAAAGCACAGGAGTAAAATATAAATATAAAAAAATACCCAACGAATATTGTGAAGACACTGACCATCAGCTGGCCTGGAAGAAAGCATTGCTGACTGCAAGCCAGTCAACTTGCTCCCCCCCTGGGTAAACTACTGATAAGTCACAGCTCTCAAGAGGGGGTGCCAGCGACCAACCCAACTGGCTCTATAAGCGGTGGAGTGGTGATACCTTAGGTGTCCGAGGAGTGTTCACCTGTGGTTAAGCAATGCACATACACTCGTGTTGTGTGTGTATACAACCACGAATATTCTGTATGCACTGTGGATATTTATAAATATTACACCTATCTCTTTATAAAAGGATGATTATATACCTCATTGAAAGCCAATTTAGTATTGTTACTTTTACAAGATTTTTAACTTCTCAACAGTAGATTCCTCCTTTCATGGTTGATATTTAATATTAATTTTATGGGGAAAGTTCATAGCCCTCAGTACGTACTGAAGTCCAGTTGTTGGTTAGTAGGAGAGTGACTGACCTATCTAAATCAGTATAGGGGAAGGTATTCTTCATAGGTCACAGAGTTTCCCAACAGGAGTGTATTCCACAGTTTCACAGCAGTGACAGGTTTAATGGCTTCACTTAATTTCCTTCCCTCCCCCACTTCCTTTCCCCTCTAGGCTTCCTGTGATCACAGAACAAACTCTTTATGCTCAAACTCTTCTGTGGATTTGCTTCTGGAAAAATATAATTGCAGCCTAAGACCTTGCATTTGAAAATGGTTGGCACACAAATAGATTAAAAAACTGTGAGTATAGATGGGAAATCCCTCAGAGGGAAGAGACTGAGTAAAAGGAGATGAAGCCCCATGGTTGGAGAGCATCAGCAGGAGGAACCAAAGCAGCTGAAGAATATTAGGCAGAGAAACCAGGGGAGTAGTTTCAAGGGAGAACTTTAAAGATGAAAGAAAACTGAGCATGTGTAAACAGTAATGAAAAGAATATTGTGGGAGAAAAGAGTTGGAAGGATGAAGTGCCAATCACATAAGGTTCCCAAGAGAGTAAGATGACATTGAGTCCAGAGGCCAAGAGGTGGGATACACTTTGTGAGGGGCTGGTTAAGATTATACATAGAAATCACAGGAAGGTCTTACCTTTTGTTTTAATAATTCTCTACTTAGGAAAAAAAATAATGGGGGTGATTGACCTCACTCCAGTTTCATCTTAACATTGAACAAAATAAAGAGTTTGGCTGGGATGAAACTCAAAATATAATGTTTTCTTTTTCCTATTTTAGGCTCCTCTGTTATTTTGAATACCAAATTATATGAACATAACATTTGAAGAGAAGATTTGTTCTATTTAGCTGTCTTTGTCTGATTATCAAATTAAATTATAATAGTGTTTCTAAAATATAAGATTCACACAAAGAGAAACACTCTCTTCATTCTTCTAGACTCATATTCTACCTAGTTTGACAATTTCAAATGTTGTTGTATTAAAAATACTAATCTTAACAATCCCATAAAAGTATAAAATGGTTGAGGCCCATTTTGTCCATCTTAACATGACATCTAATTTACATAACTGCAATGGATGCTCTTGCAACCTTACTTAAATACTAAATATGGTCACTAAAGGAACTGAATCATACTGAACATGCAATAACCACTTGCCTCTTCCTTTCAGGTTTTTCTTAGCTTTCCAAACTACTGGTTACTCCCACATTCCTTTCTGTTACAGAAACAAAAATTATTTTAAGAAATACAATTGCAGAACTATTTAAATTCTGAAACATTATCCAGGCTATGGTGGTGCTAAGATTTAATATGGCTAATATGGTCAACAATGGAGAAATTACTGAAAGTTAAGTTTTAAATGCAATGCTAAACATTAAAATTGTTAGTTTAGACATGTATGTCTGCGTATGGGTTAGAAACAATTGTCCTTCACTTTGATCCTATTCCCTGTACCCATGACAGTTTGGACCTCAGTCTCTGCCTCTGACCGGAAGGGGCTATGAAAACTCCAGTTTGCCCAGTAAGTTGTACCTCAGTCATCCCGATATTTTAATGACTGAAGATCTGTATTTTAAATTGTTTAAAATCCTATGTAGAATTGAATTTTAAACCATTTCAGAGTTTACTAAAATAACTGAACATTATTAGAAAGCTTTCTCTTCTTCTTATGCGCTCTCTCTCTCTCTCTCTCTTTGTGTGTGTGTATGTGTGTGTGTGTGTGTGTGTGTGTGTGTGTGTGTGTGTGTGTATAATTGGTATTGTTCTATAAAATAGGATCAGGCACATTTTTGCTCCTGATAAGGTCTCTCTGTTCACTCTTCGGTGTATTGCTAGACTGGGAAGATGACTCAGGAGGTAAAAGAGTCACTTTCCTTGCAAGTATAAGAAACTGAATTTGGATTTTCATAACGCATATAAAGTTCTGTAACCATAGAAAACCTGCAGTGAGATGAGAAGCAGAGATGGGAGAACCCCTGAAGCTTGCCGGCACAGCAGTGAAAAAATGACCCTGTCTCTCATAAGATGGAGACTGACATGTGACCTCTACACTCATAGACACCTGCACATTTACACTTCCATACACATATATACATATTCATAATACACACTTGTATGCATATCTATTCACATAGAGAGGGGTGATAGAAAGTGTGTGTGTGTGTGTGTGTGAATTAAAAAGTATATATACATATGAATTATAAATGGAGACTGCTCATTTGTTTCCAGCCACTCAGACCCGAATAATAACACAAAAACTGTATTAATTATAACACTGTTTGACCAATAGCTTAGGCGTATTTATAGCTAGCACTTATATCTTAAATTGACCCATTTCTATTATTTTGTATTTTACCCCAAGGCTCATGGTTTGTTACCTCTTGCTTCTTGAGCAGCTACATGGAGTCTTTCTCCTTCAGCAGCTACATGGCATCTCTCTGACTCTGCCTATGCTCTCTCTGTATCCCTGTTCAGATGTCCCTCCAGGCTTTGCTGTGCTAAGATATTGACCAAGACAGCTTTATTCATCAATCAGTGAAAGCAACATATATAAGGAAGGACATCCCACATCAATGAATATGTAAAACTCCTACAGCTGAACTTATTCTTTTGGTGAACTAATACACAAAGAACATATGCCTTTGGCCACCTCAGCTAGACCCCACGTTTGCTCTGTATACTATTGAGGCATGATAGTAGATGACAGCATTTATTCTTGTGGTCTGCAGGGAAACTGAGTGCCAATAACTTAAGACTCTTGGTGAACTAATACTGACTTTACATTCTAAATAATCATAGTCTTTATTTATCCACCTGCTATTTATAGGGCTTAGAAATCACTGTTTATGATGATCATTTGTTATACAATAAATTTCAAGTTACACTCTTGAACTGAATTATGGAACAGATTGAAATTATTTGTTCTGTGCATCTTGGTAAATAAAAACAGCATTTCCAAAAGATTGAGAACACTCCAGGAAATGGGAGTGATGATCAATTTCAGAGTTTTCATTTATGAACAATGTCTACAGGATGTATTCATACTGTAAGAGAATCTTCCAAATCATTCTCTAATGTGCCTAGAAGAGCAGTTACTATGTTTTGACAAATTTCATCATTTAAATGATCGCATCACTGTCTTTTTCAAAATATTGCTAGTAGCAACTGAAATAACATTTCTCTTACTTCAGCCATTTAAAGAGCTGCTTTCATAATTAATTCTTAAAATTGTTTACAGTTACCTTATTATTCTATTGATATGTATCTCCAAATAATCTATCATTTCACTTAAATAAATTTGTGCAAAGGAAATTTTATGTCATAACTTTAAAAAAGAGGCCACATTCAGCTTTCATAAATGGAAGATCATTGGGAAAAGAAAATAAATTTTATTAATTCTGACTAAATTCTAGTGCTTCTCAGATGAATCATGAAAAAGACATTCATTTGGCTGGAGATGTCTTTAGGATGCACTTGCATTAAACTAAAGCATTCTGCTTGAGTCATCAGAAAGGTTGCCAGGTGGTGAGAGCCCTCAGATTTTTGGGAAGCAGCTTCCTCTGCAGTCTGCCTCCAGCATTTGAGAGGTCATTAAAGACAGTTACAGCCCTTGTCACCAGTACATCTACATTTTACAGTTTGATCAGACTGTTTTTGTGTGTTGCTACAGTTTAAAGAGTTTGTTCTATCTCAAGGATAATAATTATATGAAAGGTGTAAATAGATCCTTTATCAGCTTTTAAAAGCATCTTTATGCAGAGTGTTGACCATATAGTTACTTTATTTTATCTGTAGTTTTGGAAATTTATAAAGAGAAATATGGGGTTACAAACTCAGACGACATGTCTACCAGCCCCATAGAGCTTTGAATTTGTTCTAAAGTCACTAGCTAAAACAAAGTGGAACATAGAGTGGGAAATGTAACACAGTTACTAAATTTTCTTCCTATAGGTTGTTTCCTCCTAGAATTCTGTTTTAGAAAGGTCACAAAACCCCAACTATGATGAAAAAAAATCCTTCAGGAACTAACATGTACTGATGATTGAATAGTCTACTCATTCCCTCCCTCCAGTTAACAGCAACTTTAAATAGTAAGTCTTTTAAAAATCTGTCACCTTTTTGCTGTAACAAATGGCTCCTAAACTTTAGTATAAAAGAAAATGCTCGGAGATAACTATTATACATATTTGGTCATCAGTGTGAGCATTACCTTCAATTCATTTTCTCTCAGTTCTTGATAAGGGTGCATACAGAAACACATTAATCTTTGTGGAAGCACTTGTGAAATTTCTACCTGATTTTAAGGAGTATATGTGTACGCTGATACTTCTACACAATAGCAAAGTGGGGGACACTTCAAAGTGGTGGGCATTATGGAGTTCCACAATATTCAATAAGCACTTTCCTGAATATAAAATACCATATGGGGAAGCTGTATGGCACACACCCTCCTTATCTCCTACAATAAACAACAGTGACTCTCCTAATAAAAACTTGATAATTTTATTGAAGATTAACAGAAACTTTTAGTTACTAGAAAAAGACAGACATGTAGATTTATAGCGATAATAATGTCTGCAATATTTCTGGTTCTTTCCCTTCTCAACTCCTAGGTAAATCGAGAACGCCTACTGTTCTCAGTAAAAGCAATGACTCCCACAATATAATTGGAATTGTTTTGTGGAGAAAACCCCAAAACAAAGGTTATTAAATATTGTTTTTTGGTCTCAAGTTTTACGTTTCAACTCAAACAACTTGGATCAGTGAAACTTTGGAGACTAAACAGTGACAGAAACACACACACTTCCACTCACAAAACAGCTTTTGACAAATAAACTCTTAGTGAATTGACTGCACCAACATAAACACAAAATATTCTAAGACAGATATTTAAAGTCTTGTGGTAAAGCACCGTATTTATAAAGGGTGGTCTTGCAATACCTTTCAAATTAATTTAGTATTTTCTTCATTGATTTAATTACTACCGCTGTACCTTTAGAGCAATCCCAATGCACTCTTTCTCACACCTAGCATCTTACACCATTACTGTGTAGTTTATATGACTTAATGTTGCAGACATTTTGCTGTATAGTATGTCAGCCTCACTCCTGAACCTCCTCCAGTTGCAAAGCAATTCAGTGTTCATCTTACTTAAGGTTTGTGCCATGTCTTAAGTTTTGAAGCTACACGGAGAGAGCTTTTGCTGTAGGACAATGGGATACTTGAATTTCTTCTTTTTTAATTGATTTTTATTGAGCTCTACATTTTTCTCTGCTCCCCTCTCTGCCTCTCACCTCCCCGCTTCAACCCTCCCCCAAGGTCTCCATGCTCCCAATTTACTCAAGAGATTTTGTCTTTTTCTACCTGCCATATAGATTAGATCTATGTATGTCACTCTTAGGGTCCTCATTCTTGTCTAGGTTCTCTGGGATTGTGATTTGTGGGCTGGTTTTCTTTGCTGTATGTTTAAAAACCAATTAGGAGTAAGTACATGCGATAATTGTCTTTCTGAGTCTGGGTTACCTCACTCAAAATAATGTTTTCTAGCTCTATCCATTTGCCTGCAAAATGCAAGATGGTATTTTTTTCTGCTGTGTAGTACTCCATTATGCAAATGTATCGCATTTTCCTTATCTATTCTTCAGTTGAGGGGCATTTAGGTATTTCCAGGTTCTGGCTATGACAAACAAAGCTGCTATGAACATAGTTGAGCACATGTTCTTGTGGCAGTACTGAACATACTTTGGATATATACCCAAAAGTGCTGTTACTGGATCTTGAAGAAGGTTGTTTCCTAATTTCTTAGAAATCAGCACACTGACATCCAAAGGGCTTGTATCACCTTGCATTCCCACCAGCAATGCAGAAGTGTTTCCTTTTCCCACAACCTCTCCAGCATAAGTTGTCATCAGTGTTTTTGATCTTGCCCATTCTTACATGTGTAAGAAGAAATCTCAGAGTTGTTTTGATTTGCATTTCTCTGATGACTAAGGATGTTGAACATTTTCTTAAGTGTCTTTCAGCCATTTTAGAGTCGTCTGTTGAGAGATCTCTATAGTCTGTATTTTATTAGATTATATTTTATTTTGATGATCAATTTCTTGAGTTCTTTTTTATGTTTTGGAATCAGACCTCTGTCTGATGTGGGGTTGGTGACGATCTTTTCCCATTCTGTAGGCTGCCAGTTTGTCTTGTTGACCATGCCCTTTGCATTACAGAAGCTTTTAAGTTTCAGGAGGTCCCATTTATTATTTGTTTCTCTCAGTGTTTGTGCTGCTGGGGGATGCTTGAATTTCAACTGACATAGCTGAGGACTTACATTAACGAGTAAGAACAAAAGTGCTTCGTTCAACACTCATTGGATTTGTAAGTCCCAGAGTCATTAGTCTCCAGAAAGGTTACCATTAACTGAGAAAGAGAAGATCAATGGGTAACCTACTCGTATTTTGTAAGCTTGTTTACCTTAGATATTTACACACCAAGACAGTTTAGTTTGACAAGATAAATACTTTAATGCTCACTAAGTCAGAGATTTTGAAGCACATTAAAAATAATATATCTTATTATGTTAACTTCTAAATGGTAATCCCTGAAATTCTTATGTTTCCTTGAGGATTTTAAAGGAAGTCTCTGGCTCCTATTTTGTCTAGAATCATGGCATGAATGATAAGTGAGAAAGAATCTGATTCTTCAATTGGAAACATATTGATTTATTTTCCAATCAAAGTGAACATATATTGAACCACAAAACCAAACCAAAACATATTGAAAGCAGCTTTTGAGTTGAATAATTCTGTCTTTATAATGTCTTCACTTATTAGTAAAATTTGATCTAATGTTCAGAGCACCCAAATTCATGCTGCAGATTAGGCACTGTTAGAGATGGAATTGTTTCCCCCATACCAGTTTGTATGTTGAAATCCTTATTTTTAGAAGCTCAGAACGTAACTATGTTAAAGTCTTGGACGTGTCATACAACTCAGTGTGTAAAATACTTACAGCCAATGCTGATGACCCTAGCTTGGTCTTTGGAACTCATATGACAGAAGAAGAAATAACTTCTGCAAGTTGTCCTCTGACCTCTGCACACACACCATGAGTTCATATGTGTGCACATACATGAACACATGTACATGCACTTGCAGACACACATATGAATGTAAAAAATATAAAGACTTTGAAAGTATAATCAAGAATAACTAAGCTCTTTGGAGCAAAACTCACTTTTATAACACTAACCTCTTCACCAGAAGAGATTAAGAGGCACAAGAAGGAATGTCATGGAAGACACTACAGGAAGAGTTGTCTGAAAGTCAAGGGGGAAGGGATTAGAAGAGCCAATCCTGTAGACAGCTCCAGCTGCTGTGAAGCTACCCTGCTGCTGGCATAGTTCTTGGAAATGAGTAGAGACTGTACCTCATACTTGGCCTCTGCAGACTCTCGGAATTTGTTAACCCGGCTTCAAAAAGTTATTGTCGTTGTCTTCCTCCTCCTTCTCCTTGTGTTTCATTTTACTAAAGCAGTCTTCGTAATACTCAAGTTCTAGTTAACGTTCAGGATGCTTCATCCCTGCACAGAGAACTACAGGCAACTAGGAGCGCTGAGAGTGTGGAAAGTAGTCTTCCAGGGAGGAGCACATCAGTTGTTCATCCAGTACCAATGGTCATCCCTGAAAATATATGCACAGGTGCTGTATACTGTCTGAGAAGACTATTTTTATGCATTTGTATCATATTCATGTATTCCCATGTGTGTGTTTGTCTTTGCACCTAACAACATTTATGACAAAAGAAGCCATGAATTTGAAAGATAACAATGAAGGGTATATGGGAGGGTTTGGAAGGAGGAAAATGAAGGGGAAATGGTGTAATTATCATTTCAAAAAAATGAGAGAAATAATAAAAAATAAAAATAAAGCTTTCTGTGTTAAAATCTGTATGTTTTTATCTTAAAATGTGTTTTTTTCTTCTTTAAGCCTTTGCTTTATAACCTAATCTTCCTGCACTAATTCTGAAATACTTTATGTTGGAGAGTTAACTTAATGACTCTATTTTGTTTACCTTCTCTTGCTATACTAGGAAAGTAATGTTTCAAAGTGCTTGAAATGTGTGAGAATGAACTTCTATCATCTTAGCCCTTTCAAAATGTTATTTTTGAGTATTCATTATTATCTTATGTGGATGATTGTTGCATGTATGTCTGTGCACCATGTATGATTAGTGTCAGCAGAATCCAGAAGAGGATATCAGAGTTCCAAAACTTGAAGTTACACACAGTTGTATGCTATTGTGTGGGTGCTAGGAATTGAGTCCTCTGGAAAAACAGCCATTTCTCTTAACCACTGCATTATTTATAAAATCTCCTAAAAGTTCACCTTTTAAAAAATCTCTAATTATCAGTAAATATTATTTATATGAATCCTAGAAGGGAATTAGTGAGCATCTTGAAGTCATACAAGCACAAAGGAGCCCACTGAAGGTGGTATCTCACGGCCAGACCCCAAAGTTGAACATTGCATGTTGTCAGAACATAACCTTATTACCAACCTCTGATAAAAATTGGATTTACTTGCCAATTTATAAATATTTTCACCTAGCAGAGAACTATTCTATTTCTTTTCTCATTAAAACAGAACAAAACAACAACCACAAAGAAAAATCTTTCCTGTGATTTTCAAACTCGAATCCTGTTAGTTATCCAGAATTCAAGATAAATGGAGTGTCCCTAATGCATGCATTCGCCATTTGAAAGGCTGACTGGATATGAGGCATCATTGTCTTAACAGAAAGGATAACTTATGGACATTGTGAGATGATGTGTCTTTGTCTAAAGAGCTCTCACTGGTTCTAAAATGGGAGAAAGACTATTAAGACTTTAGTACTTATGGACATTTTCCCTTGAGTCAGAAAACAGATATAAACTGCAAATGAGCTTGAATGTTTGATATTTCAAAGTCTTTCCCCAGAACCTCATTTTGAAGTAGTGACTATGTAAATGTGTTTCAGGGTTGGCTTTATTCGTTTTAGGAAAACCGTGCTAGACAAAACATTTCTACAAGACTGTAAAGAACTTTTTAGACAGTTATTCTGTAACTAACCATAAATCTGTTTTCCTTACACACTCTATATTTTTAAATAGGGTGAAACTGGGAAGTGCTATGGCTTTGGAAGGTTAGTGAAAGAAATACATTAAGAGCATTTGCCACCTAACTTTCCAAGTGAGATCTCATTCTCCAAATGTGTGTTTTGTTTTCCTTCGCCTCTCAATCCCAAGATAATTATTCTTATCTTATTTTGTGACATAGCAATATTTTTGAGTAAAAGAGAATTCCTCAGGTTTAACATTGGTTTCTTATCAAGACCATACACTCTTCCTCATCACTTCTATTTTTCTCCTGCTGGGCTCTGCATGTGGTGTGTGCTTTTTCATCTTATCAGGTTTCAACATACTGGTCAGTTAACTCCTTTATCAATGGGAACCTTACTGTTTTCCAGGCTAGTAGGTTCACTAGATGCCTTTCCAATTGTGTAAATTAAGTCAACAAATTAAGTCATGGTTATTTCCTGGAGGAAAGAATCAGTTTAGTTGTGTACGTCCAAAGCTCATAATGACTTCACAATTATAGAGCAAACCTAGACTATGGTTTATATAAGTGATCACTACGGACCACATGGCATTTCAAATGATGGCTTGTACTTCTAAGATATAAAGTAAAATGGCTTGATAGTGATCTATGTCAGTTCACCTTATGCCTCTTGACATTGGAATACTCTGCTGGTCTGTTAGGAAGCCCACTTTCAATAGTAGGACATTATGAATTATTTTATTTTTAAGCTATTAAGTATTTTATCACATATTGACTCCAATTCATACTTGAATAGTCATTACTTATCAAATTTATAAAGCTTTAGATGTCCAGGATTTGCAAATTATTTCATAGTTGAATTATCTCTTCTGAAAGAAGTCTGCTAAAGTCTGCTAGCACATTTCACTTCTGTTTCAGGGTGTTCTGTGGGCCAGAGCTCTGCATGGTTTCAATTTAATCAAGAGAAGACGAGAGTGGGTGTCCTTTTCTTTCAACCGCTCGGCTCATGCATCATCTATCTTAGTCACTGTGTGGTTACTTAGGACACAGCCTTAACGATAGCTATCAAAAATGATCATGTGCAGATCAGAGAGCAAGAAAAAAGAGTGTAAAGAAGCTCAAAAACACTGCAGGAAACCAGATGAGAAAGTAACTGAGTCATTTAGATGCTAGGCTTGATGACATGGGTGGGTTCAAAGGTTAGTGGAAGTTAGAAGAATGAATGTGGGCATCTCCAAGTAGTTTATTCTTGTTAAAGGGAGAAAGGATGATAATAACATTACCAAACAAGCACATTAGAGACAGTTTTCTTAATTGTGGTGCTGACCCAGCAGTACACAAAGAGTTGTCTTGCTGTTGGCATGAAATCCTTTCCTTTCAAATAATATTGCCCCTTCTTGGTATTGTACATCTTAATTAAAACAGTTCCTGGAAATGCTGCCGACATCAGCATCTTCCCATTTTCATTGGATTTGCCTCTAAGTATTGTCACACTGAAGATAAAACTTTCACCATGAATTTGGGGTAGACACGTTCTTTCTTGAGCAGCTATAAATTGGCAGGCATAGCCTTGTAACTCAAATCTTGAGTATAAGTAATTATGACATGTTTCTATTTGTGGTGGAGTTGGACCTCTGTAAGTATTGAAAAAAATTGACTTCTGTAAAGGAACACATAATATATTATTCCCCGAACAATACAGTTATGATTATTGACAGAGCCCTCACACTGTATGAGGTGTTATATTATCATCTAGTGATTAAATTATGCAGTGGATGCACAAAGGTTATACACAAATATTATACTATTTTAATTAAGGGACTTGAGCATCCATGGATTTTTGTATCTATAAAGGTCCTGAAGGCAATTCTCTGGGTTACTAAGGGAGAAATATGCATAAAAGTACTAGGGAAATGTTTGTGGTAATTATGAAGCATAAGAATCATAAGCATCATACAATTTTTAAACCAATGCTTACGTTTATAAGCTATTGCAGTGATCCAATAATATTTGTAGAGAACAATCTTAGGTAACTTAGGGGTAGTTGTTGAGAGATTTGTGATATAGCATGTCTAAAGTGTGTTTTCTAGATATTCTTCTAAATTTCCATGTAGATATATTGTACTTTAGAAGATTTCCTCCATACCCTCTACCCTCCCTTGTCTCACTCTTCTTTCTCCCGTTAGTCTCTCTGCTCCCCTTAACCATTTTTGCATTTACTCGCATGTCAAATATATGTGATTTGTATATACCTATATAAAAACCTAACATCTACAAGTGAAAAAAAAGTGACATTTGTCTTTCTGACACTGATATAATTTGATTGATATGATTATCGGCAGATACATCCACTTTCCTGCAAGTGACTTATTTCATTTTTCTTTTCTTGCTGAAAAGAAAACTACACCACGTGCATATAAATTTTCATCATCCATCCCTATGCTACTGGAAACACAGGTTGGATCCATCACTGGACCACTGTGAAGAGTGCTGCAGGAAACACTGATCCCAAGTATCTCTGTGATATGTTGAGTTGAATACTTGGACATAGGATAGATCTGCTTTTAGTTTTTTAAGAAATATCGTATTGTTTTCCAAAGTAGTCACACTAGTTTTTAGCCCACCAGCAGTGTATGGAGCGTTCTCTTTTGTCTACACCCTCACCTGACATTTGCTGCTACTAGCTGTTTTAATGAATTCCATTCTGACTTGGGTGAGATAAAAATCTCAATATAGTTTTGACTTAAATTTCATCTTGCTACTTAGCTTCTCTAGAGTCATGAACTATAGGCTCATTATCCCTTGCTTTATAGCTAATATGTACTTATCAGTGAGTACATACCATGTTCATCTTTCTAGGTCTGGGATACCTCACTCAGGATAGATTTTTTTTAGTTCTATCTATTTGCATGCAAATTTTAAGATGTCATTGTTTTTTGTTTTTTTGTTTGTTTGTTTGTTTGTTTTTACTGCTGAGTAGTCCTCCATTGTGCACATGTACCACACTTTCATTATCCATTCTTCTGTTGAAGAGCATCTAGGTAATCCCCAGGTTCTGGCTATTACAAATAATGCTACTATGAACATGGTTGAAACAAATGTCCTTGCAATATGATTGAGCATCCTTCCTTTTGGTATATGTCCAAGAAGGTATTGAAAATCAGAAATGAAAAGGGGGACATAAGAGACACTGAGGAAATCCAGAAAATCATTATAGTACAAAAATTTGTACTATACTCCACAAAATTGGAAAATGTAAAAGAAATGGACAATCTTCTGGATAGGTACCACATGCCAAATTAAATCAAGACCAGGTGAATAATTTAAATAGACTTATAACTGATAAAGAAATTGAAACAGCATCAAAATCTCCCTACAACAACAACAACAAAAAACCCAGGGCCAAAAGGTTTTAGTGCAAAATTCTACCAGAACTTCAAAGAAGGAGTAATAGCTGTACTCCTCAAAGTGTTCCACATAACAGAAACAGAAGGAACATTGCCAAACTCTTTTTGTGAGACTTCAGTTACCCTGAAACCAAAACCATACAAAGACTCAACCAAGAAAGACCAATCTCACTCATGAACATAGATGCAAAAATACTCCATAAAATACTGGCAAACCAAATCCAGGAGCACATCAAAAAAAAATCATCCACCGTGATCAAGTCAGCTTCATCCCAGAGATGTGGTGGTGGTTCACCATACAAAAATCTATCAATGTAATCCACCATATAAATAAACTGAAATAAAAAGATCATATGATCGTCTCATTAGATGCTGAAAAAAGCCTTTGATAAAATCTAACACCCCATTCATGGTAAAGGTCGTGGGGAGATCAGTAATACAGAAAACATAACTAATCATAATAAAAGCAATATACAGCAAACTGGCAGCCAACATCAAATTAAATGAACAGAAATTCAAAGTGATTCCACTAAAATCAGGAGCAAGACAAGGCTGTCTCTTCTCTCTATATCTATTCAACATAGTTTTTGAGTTCTGGCTAGAACAATAAAGCAACAACAACAACGAAAAATCCAGGGGATTCAATTTGGAAAGGAAAGAGTCAAACTTTCACTATTTGCAGATGCTATGATAGTATACATAAGTGACCCCAAAAACTCTACCAGGGAACTACAAAAGGCAATAAAAACATTCAGAAATGTGGCAGAATACAAGATCGACTCCAAAAAAAAAAATCAGTAGCCCTTCTATATATAAATGATAAAGAAGCTGAGAAAGAAATCAGAGAAACATCACCCTTTAAAACAGTCACAAGTAACACAAAATATCTTGGGGCAATAGTAACCAAAGAAGTGAAAGACCTGTTTAACAAGAACTTTAAGTCTTTGAAGAAAGAATTTGAAGAAGATAGCAGAAAATGGAAAGATCTCCCATGCTCTTGAATAGGTAGGATCAACATAATAAAAATGGCAATCCTACCAAAAGCAATCTATAGATTCAATCAATCCCCAGTAAAATCTCTATACTTTTAGACTAAAATGCTTGTCCTTATTCCATATCATGGTTTCTAGAGGAACAGAGTAAAGTGTGTGTGTGTGTGTGTGTGTGTGTGTATTAAATAAGCTTACACTGAAATGGTAGCCACAGCTGTCTTACACCTGAGATGCCAAGACCCCAGGAGTTCCTCAGTTCTTGAGCGTGGGTGTCTCAACATTTGGAGTGGTCCCACAATGACTTACAGTAGAAAGGCTGGGAACATAAGCCGTTGCTCAATCTACAAAGCTGGGTGCCTCATCAATGTCAACTTTATACAGAGAATCTGATGGTTTCTGGGAAACTACTGGTCCATATTCAGTGATAGAAGCCTGGAAATACTGGTCCAATAGGGAGAAATCAATAGTCTCAGCAGCAAGAGGATCAATCAAGTTGAAAGGATGAGTAGTCTCAATTGACTTGGGGTGTTATTATTTTTTCCTGCTAGACTGATAGGCAGGGAACCAGGCTCAATCGACAGGACTTCTCTGGGAGTAGAATACCATTGACAAAAATAATCACTATCTACATGTAAGTCCATTAGGAACTTAAAGTAATAGTCATACACCAGTCAGTTTTTAAACACCAACCATTTTAGAAAGAAAAGGACGCTGATATCTCAATGAGCACACTTAGATAATAGTAACTGTGGGCATTAGTGGATAGAAAAAAATAAACTGTAAAGATGAGCAATTAGTTCTGTGTTCATATAGAACCTTGGTGGAGGAACCTCTGCCCTGATTCCTACAGTGGCTATGCCAGTTTACACTTCCACCAAAGGTGAATAAGTATTTCCCTTTTCTAATCCAGGCCATCATTTATTACCATTTGTATTGTGAGATCTTAGTCATTTTGAGTGGGGTAACATAAAATCTCAAAGTAGTTTTAGTCTTCATTACCATGATAACTGAAGATAGAGAATATTTAAAGTAATCTTTCTCAACCATTTGTACTTTGTCATTTGAGAACTGTCTGTTTAGTTCCATGTCCTACTCTTAGTTGGGTTGTTTATCTTCTTGATGTTTGGTTTATTTTGATTCTTTGTATAGTCTAGATACTGTTACTCTGTCAGATGTATATCCGGCAATGATTTTTTTTCCCATTTTGTAGGTTGCCTTTTCGATTGATTGATGGTGTCCTTTGATGTACATAAACTTTTTGGTTTCATGAGATCTCATTTTTCAGTCGCTTGTCTTGATGCCTGTGTTATTGAGATCCTATTCCGAAAGTCCCTTCCTATGCCTATCAATTCAAGTGTATTTTCCAATCTCTCTTGTATCAAATTCAAGTTGTCATGTCCTACACTGAGATCCATGATCCATTTGAAATTGAGTTTTTGCTACTGCAGAAGCTCCCAGCTCCCTAAAATATAAACATAAGCACATAAAAAAGAAGATAAATAGTGTTGTTCAATAATGGGAAAATTTTCTACTACACACCATATGCTAATGAATGGAAGGCCTAACGTCAGGAATTTGGTTATATCTTTTGTAGGTGTTGTCTATGGGAAGGCCCCATAGATCTCTAAGTATCACACACTCTAGCCACAGCTCTTGGTTGCTCTCCAGAACTTGATGGTGAGATCCTTTTGTAGAAGACACACCACATACCTGAGCCATTGAATGAGGTGAAGTGAACTATTGAGCTGGAAGCTTCCTCCTTACTAGCTGTCTTTCAGAGTGCTGGGAGGAGAAAAGTAATCCCTAATCTTATCCTGTAAGCTACAATAACTGTTGGTTGAGCAAGACATGCCAACTATTCCAACACTGGTATGTCTATTGTAAGAATAGCCAACTAATTTCTGAATGCATTTAAGACCTTCTCCACAAGACCAAATCCATACAAGTCATCATCACTGGGGCCAAGATGCTGCATCTAGACATATTATAAGTCCTAGGTTGTGGTGAGGGCTTTCTACGATCATCTACTATTATTTTGGTGCTGGTTAGGTTTTGTCAATATGATAAATAGGGAATACAGGATAGGGAATCCTAGTAGAGGAAAATTTTCCATCAAATTGGCCTGTAATGCATTTTCTTGGTTGATTAGTGATGCCGGATAATCCAGTCCACTATAGTCAGGGCCACCCCTTGGCAGATGGTCCTGGCTTGTGGAAGAAAGCAATCTGAAGAAGCCATGGAGAACAAATTTGCAATGAGCATCCCTCCATGGTCTCTGCTTCAGTTTTAACCTCCAGGTTTGCGTTGGCTACCCTTGACGATGGACTATAATTTGTAAATCAGGTGTACCTATCTGTAACTAGTGATTTGCTGTAACTAGTAACTTACAGACAATAACATAACTAGAAGAGACACTAGAAATAGAGACACTAGGGAAGGAAATGACTTGTTATGGAACAGGGAGCAAGTTTTTGGAAAAATCTAGAAAAACCCAGTCTTATTTTATCTCTACACATATTTAAACTTCTATCAAACTATCAAAGAAATTTTGCAGTTTTCCGTGCAGCATGTTAGTTTTTTTTAAAGCTGTTGTAACAAAGAGCCACAGTAAGTCTGAAAGCAGAAGAGTTGGGTTTATGAATCTTAGAGTTTCATAGGCTAAAGGTTCAAAACCAAGATGCTAGTAGGGCCATGCTCCCCCCAAAGCCTCTAGGTAGAGTCAGTTGCATCTTCCTTGTACTGTAGGTGCATTAGTGCAGCTGCTATTTCTGCTGCTACATATTCATGTCTTTACATCATCCTCTATCTTATAAGCATGCTAGCTTGAGTCAAATTAAGTTCCAATACAACTTCCGTATGAGATCATTTTAACTAATTACATATGAAGTGACCCTATTTAGAGGTAAGGGCACATTTGGAAGTACTGAGGAGCAAACAATTCAACCTCTATTTTCTTGGAGAGGTCTACATACAGAATTTAGCTTGTAACATGTGAATCAAAGCCCTTGAAGATCCAAGAGTGATCACTAAAGTGCATTCCTCTGGGCTACCTGAAGTTGCTGCCCCTGACATTCATCCTGTTTTCTTAATTGATATGGAATAGTTTCGTAACCAGAAACACAGGAAAGGAGTTCTTGGGTTGTTTCTCACTTTCTCCCCGAAGTAGGTTATCATCTCTAGGTAGAGAATGATAGCCCTCCTCCTGCTATCTTCCTTGTCCATTGTTCCCTGGCACACACAATGTGAGCCTGGCTGGTTTCACAGTCTTTGCTCACTGGCTGGGCAGAGGGGGTCACAACGGCTAATGGAAGCGCAGTGCAGCTCTCTATAATTTGTTTAGCTAAACTGTGTTAGTCATACTGAAAGTTGTATTATCAGAGTCAAATACAGGAAGCTGGAGCAGACGTACTCTATTTTAAAACATTAAAACGTTTTTAAAAATAAACTTGGCTTATTGATTAGCTAATTTTCTAAACAAGAGGCTCATTCCCTTTAATCCTCAGCATTTCCGCCCAGGGGTCATACTGTTCCAAATAAGATTAGCACACACACACACACACACACACACACACACACACACACACACACACACACACCCCTTCTGTTAGGTTTTGCTTTTGGATCACCTTTGTTAAGATATCACTTAATTTTTCAAAGAGATATGGTCCTGGGATTCTACAGAGCTTTGCTATTGGGGGTGGGGGCATACAGAGAAAGAGAGAGAGAGAGAGAGAGAGAGAGAGAGAGAGAGAGAGAGAGAGAGAGAACTCTATAATTCATTGCATGAGTAGAAAGTAAAAATGTATGTTTATAAATATAATTTTTGCATTTAGTCTAAGCAAAAATTTGGGAGCAACTAGTCTGTCATTTCTGTAGTAATCATTCATTTGATCTGCTTCTTGATCCATTCAGCCTTTTCAAGGAGTGGGGCCTTAAGGGCTACTTTTCTCCCCATAACTACTTGTGTTTGCTTGTCCATAACACATCTGGAAAGCACCATGACCTTTCTCAACAATTCAGGGAACGTTACTGGGTGACTCACATTTTTGTCATTTGAAACATATTAGTGAGTTAGGTTCCTTTATGTCAGAGGTTTTTGATAGTAACACAGGAAGCTTTATAGAGACTATTATTCATATGTCCAGGACATAGGTGATTTAAAGTCCTTCAAGTATGCTATCAGTTAATGATCTGACTTGAAAGCTGTTTCTAAATACTGCTCTCTGGTCATAGACTCCGTGTCATGCTGTTGACTGGTACTGTCTGTGGGGTCATGTGCAGAGTTCAGGTTCTAAGTTCCAATAGTCTGGGAGCAGCAAGCAGTCTCTCCTTAGCTTACATTTAAAAGTGAAATAGCTTACTCTTTGCCCCAAATTAATCCCCTCCCACAAAAAAGGTCTTATGAGGCTTTTGAGTTGATTATAATTTCTCATATTACAACAGCAGAGAGAAACTCTATCTCAGATAAACTATCACACACGTGAATTCTTTAGGTTCAATGGATTCAGCATATGTTAAACAGGAAATAAAATAATCGAAAGGGTTATGTTCTCTCATCTAACATTTAACCAAAATCACTAAATTAGAAAAGCAATCACTTTATCATTGTTTCTGGAATTTATTTGGGATAAAGCAATTATTTAGTAGATTCCACATTGCCAACCTAATTTAATGGCATTTGCAAATGGATCAAATAGTGTAACATCGCTTCTTCCTCATCCAGAAAAAAATATAAAGGCTAACACCCCAAATAAATGTTTCACAAATAGTTCTCTTATCATTCCAGTGTCCTAATTCAATGTGCAATGTCAGTATACATGGCCTTCCCCATCCCTGCAAATCCCGTACCACAGTGGAAATACACCTCCTGCGAGATGTCTTTATGATAAATGAGCTAATGACTATGTAGCACTCATAGATCCTTGAGCAAGACGCCATCTAATTACAAAGTGTAGTCTCATTATTCAACGGAAGGCATTTGCACCATTATTTTTACTATCCCACCTATTTCCTTTCTACCCTCTTTCTGGTGGTTAACATTGTAGAGAGAATGCAGATTCTAAAAAAAAAAAAAGACAACAACAACAAAAGACAGTGGAGGGGGTGCAGAGGGTCATGAGAGCTTAATAATTTTAAGTCACAGGGCATTGCACATGCCCAGAAAAGTCCAGATCACTTCCAAATTCAAGGACTAATAAAAATTGGAAGCACTTCAGTAATTTTCAATTGCTTTGCACATTGAAGAGTGATTTAAAATCATTGAAGTGATTCAATTTTTTTATATATGCATGTCAATTTAGAAATGAGTCAGACAGACAACATCACAACATAGAAGCCCAAAATATTGAGTTAATGTTTAAAAGTTAGGAATTAGACTTAAACATAACTGGAACAGGTGAGCTCAAATCCTCCCGAGAGTGAACTGGGACACTAAGTTGAAGTATCCTGATGAATTTCTGGACACATATTTTAAGGCCTGTCCTCACATTTTGCTGTTCTCATTTTGAAAATGCCAGTATTCAAAGAATCTATCACCTGTTAACCAAATATTACATGTTAGTTTTAACATTTCTTAGAACAGTTTTAAATACTGTATAATTATTTCTATCTGAGCATTTAATACTTATGGGGTGAGTGTGAATCTAATAGTCACAAAATGAAATCCAAATATGTAATGAGAGTTTCCAGATTCGTATAAAATGAGAAAAATAAAATAAGTGAAGTTAATTATATACATAATTTATTTAATTTAATATGCTTAGATTATTACAATTTACATTTGTAATTAATGCACAATATTGTGGAGATATTTCACATTTGTGCTTGGTACTAAAGTCTTCAAAATTCGGCACATGTTTTACCGTAACTGCAGATCCCAATTTGGAGTCGTTATACTTAAAGTGTTCTATAGCTGTAACTGGCTAGTGGCTATAGACTAGGGACATTTAAGAAACATATACCATGGAGGGGCTCACACAACCCCACAATTCCTTGAGGATATAGAGGCGGTTAATGGTTCCTGGCAGAGGGAAACATTTCTTCAGTGGTGCGACCACTTGTCTGTTACTTTGGGTTTTATAAATAATCCCTCATTGTATTCCTTTGAACAACCACAATTAAATTTATTGGTGTACTCCCAAAATAGGAGAAATAGAAAAAGGACCATTTGGGAAGAGGAAAGGGATGAGGAGGAGTGGGAGGAAACAAAATAATAACAGGGTGAATATGATCAAAATGCATTACGTATATGTATAAATTTGTACTAGTGAAACTCATTATCCTGTACACTTATTATATTGTAAGAAAAAACTTTAAAAGTATTAACTGTGTTTTCTCCTTTGTGATACTGACTATACTCGGGTTAACGGTTGTTATAACTTAGCTCTCTCATTTTATTTTTCCTTCCCTTCCCTTCCTTCCCTTCCTCTTTTCTTCTTCTTCTTCTTCTTCTTCTTCTTCTTCTTCTTCTTCTTCTTCTTCTTCTTCTTCCTCTTCCTCTTCCTCCTCCTCCTCCTCCTCCTCCTCCTCCTCCTCCCCTTCCCCTTCCCCTTCCCCTTCCCCTTCCCCTTCCCCTTCCTTCCCCTTCCCCTTCCCCTCCCCCTCCCCCTCCCCCTCCCCCTCCTTCTCCTTCTCCTTCTCCTTCTCCTTCTTCTTCTTCTTCTTCTTCTTCTTCTTCTTCTCTCTCTCTGTCTCTCTCTCTGACTACGATAGTCAATATTACATGTTCATTAGCATAAAAACCTAAACCAAACAACCTAGTGATCATTCTTGAGACACATTTAGTCCAAGAGCACATATTCTACCTAAGCTGCACATGGCTGAGATGAAAGACTGACATATGGAATTTCCTGAAGGCCTAAGGCTGGATTTCAGCATCTATGCATTATGCATAAAATTTTAATATGACCATGAGAATTATCTCTCTCTATTAGCTATAACAGAAAGAAGAAGAAGAGAACATGAGAATAACGCTATGTATTTAAATTGGTAAAAATTTTTTACAACTACCCTCTCTCTCAGCGCTTCATTTTCCCAGAAAAGACCCTGGCCCATTCTTTGTTCCTAGCTCAAGTCCCTTCTGGAAAAGTGTCCTGTGCTCTGGGGACAGAGTGTTCAGAGGCTGTGAGGCCAGAACGTCAGGATATGGCTAAATGTAAAAGAGGAGGCACCACACAGTAGATGTATTGTCGGGAAAGCAAATGTTTTACATGACTCAGGGCAAAGGAAGGATGTGTAAGGCCACGGCTGACAGTTTGATTGATGGTGAGAGATGGCAGAGGAGAGTTGCACTTAAAATTCTTCCTTTGAACATTCCTCCGCTAAAGGGCTTCACAGAACTGCACTGCATTGTTCTTTCATTGTTAGGTCTTGATTACTTATTTCTTTAATTTGCAAAGAAGTACACATTCTTTATTTCTTAAAATCCAAACCTTTAAAAATAATCAGCAAAAGAGGACAGGGAGGGGGGAGGAGGAGGTGGAGTGGGGAGGCAGGAGGGGAATGGGAGGAGGGGAGGAAGTGCAAATTTTTTGACTGGAAAAATAAAAATAATAATAAAAAAATAAAAATAATAATCAACAAAAAGTGATTGGTCTTAGATTCTGTGGTGATCTTTGTTTTTCCCAGTTGGAAGATGTCATTATTCATACATTAAGTTATTTCTCTTTAGTCTTTTCTTTATGGATTTTACATGAATTAGATCGCATTATGGCTTCTTGCTTTTACATTTTAATATCAGCATTTTCCTATATTTTTAAAAATCTCTTAAACCACAGTGAACTTTACTGTGCATAAAATGCTTTTTCCACCATAGTGGATGCTGTGATGGATGTCTTTTATGTCAATGTTTTTATATTTTATGTTGATTGCTTAAAATAGATTTCAAAACAAATTGCTGAGTCAAAAACTGTAAGCGTATGGGGAGATGGATCAGCAGTTAAGGGCACAGGTTGCTCTTCCAGAGGTCCTGAGTTCGATTCCAGCAACCACGTGGTGACTCACAACCATCTGTAATGAGATCTAGTGCCCTCTTTTGGCCTGCAGGCAGAACACTGTACACATAATAGAAAAACAAACAAACAAACAAATAACTCTGTGTGGAAGAGATTGTTGCCAGTTCCTGAGCTGGTTGGTTTTAATTGTCCACTTGTCACAGCCTGTGACCTCCTGGAAAGAGAATCAGTTAAGGAATTGTCTAGATCAGGTTGGGCTAAGGACATGCCTGTGAGGTTGTCTTGATCACTGATTGTTGTAGGAAGACAGGGCCCATTGTGGGCAACACCATTCTCTAGGTAGGGATTTCCTGAGCCATATAAGAAAGGAGAAAGCTAGTTGGGAGCATAAGGCAGCTTGAGTACTGTACTTTCTTCTGCTCTTGACTATGGATGTGGCATGACGAGCTATCTCATGCTCTGCCTATGTGACTTTTCTGCAGTGAAAGACTGCGACCTGGAACAATATGCTAAAATAAGTATTTTTCTATATGTTGTTTTGATCAGGGTATATTTTTATAAATAACAGCAACAGAAATGAAACTAGAACAGCCCTTTTTTGTTCTCATGAACCTAAGACTTTAACGTGTCATTCAAGGTGCAATGCAATAAATAGCAGATGTACAATTCTAACTCAGGATCCAGAATGTATTTTGCATACTACCAGTTTTCAACTGCTACCAATGTGAAGCTCCATAGGCCATTCTCTTTTGCGAAAATTTTGGTGCAGGAGGATTGTCTGTATTCTGTCAATCATGTTTTAAATAAATGCTGATTGGCCAGGAAGGAAGTAGGTGGGTCAACCAGACAGGAAGTAGAAGTGGGGTGATGAGAACAGGAGTATTTTGGGAAGCAGGAAACTTCCTCTATCACTCCTGCCCAGATCACCAAGAAGCAAGATGCAACCCGCCCAGCTAAGAAAGGTACCAAGCCATGTGGCTAACACAGCTAAGGATAATGGGGTAATATAGATTATAAGAGCTAATACAAAGCCTGAGCTAATGGGCCAATCAGTTTATAATTTATGAAGACCTCTGTGTGATTTTCTTTGGTGTTAAACAGCTGTGGGAACCAGGCAGGACAGAAAACCCCAAGGAGTCAGACCCTCATGTTACAAACTTTCCAAATAATCTTCATGTGGAGTTTTCTTCTTGCCTCTTCTAGGAGACCTAGGTCCTTTGGTTGTATTTACACCTCTTGTGCCTCAAGACACATATCTTTTCATGATGGGCAGCTTCCTGAAGGCCAGATAATGGCTGCTCGTTACTAGATCTCTACTTTCTTACATAATCAAGTGCTTCATAAGGACTCTGGGAATATGTATTGATTAAAAAGTGTGAGTCAACAACCTTGAAAGACCTGTGAGCAGGTTTGTAATAAAATTCTTCTAATGGAATTTCTCACAGTAAATGATTTTGTTATGAGTACAAATTAAAAACTCAAAGAAGAGGAACTGGATGATTTTATAGTATGAGAACTTTCCTTTGCTAAATGAAAACTGGGTTCTCTGGGTTGTGTTTGGTCTGTAACATAGAACAAAATCTCAGTCAATTCTCTTTAAAGATTCTCCAACTTCGGTAAACCGAAAATCCACTTCTTTCAGGAGTCTAAACTGATGTGGAATAAGAGGTTATGTAAAATTTCCTGGTTCCAATCATTTGTACATTGATTTTATTTCAATGTATGTATGAGGCCACACAAACCTGAATAACAAAGATATTTGTGCAGTCTCTGGAAGCTACGGTTGCATACTACTGTTTTACCTGGCAGCTGAAGGAGGTGACCACATCTAGTACTACATCAAGAAAAAAAGATGATTCCTCCAGCTGTTGGAATAAAATATTTTAAAACTACAGAGAAAAGAAGCCATCTAATCACTCTTGGAAATATTTATGTATTCTGTATGTTTACAAATTCTCTATGCTTTTTTCTTATCAGTCTTCACTTTATTCTTGTTTTTATTGTTTTTAATGAGCTACGTATTTTAACTCACTTTGTCCCCTTCCTCCCCCATCCTGTTCTACCCTCCCCCATGATCCCCAAAGTTTCAATTTACTCAGGAGATCTTGTCTTTTTTTACTTACCATGTAGATTAAATCTATACATCTTTCAATTAGAGTTCTCTCTATTGCCTAAGTTCTCTGGGGTTGTGAATTATAGGCTATTTTTCTTTGCTTTATGTCTAAAAGTCACTTTAGTGAGTACATATGATATTGTCTTTCTGGGTCTGGGTTACCTCACTCAATATGATGTTTTCTAGAGCTTCATATCTATCTCCATGCATAAACCTCAGGTCTAAATGGATCAAAGACCTCAGCATAAAACCAACCACACTGAACCTCAGAGAAGAGAAAGAAGACTCTGCCACATATCCTTGCTGTCTTTCAAACTCAAGGCCTCTTTTTCATCAATTGTTGTGAAGTGAATATATTTTCAAATGCTCCTGAATGCAACCTTCTCTGCCTCTATAATGTTAGTTAGATGTTTGTTTTTAGAGCTAAAATTTCACTAACATGACCACCTACAAATGAGCTAAACAAGGCCAACAATAGACAGGTTAAAGGAGATGGGAAGAGACCAACCATGTCACAATCCTACACAAAGAACTACAGGCAACTAAGGAATGCTAAGAGTGGGAGAAATATAGATGCACCCCTCATTTCTTCATCTAAACAAACCAGCGAACTAACTCTTCCTATTTGGAATTTTTAAATTATTTATTTTCTCCCTTGGGTACATTCTATACCATTATCAGCAAAGGGAATCTTATTATAGTTTATTTTTATGCTTAGCATTTTTATCAATTGTTTTTTTCTAAGCAGAAAATATAAATCCATATAATTTAAATGCTGACTCATTACAGAGCAACTATTTTAACAATTATTGGCATATATTATTAGAAATAGTTATTTAAAACAGTAATTATTTTTGGCAATTACAAATTGTGTTATTAGGAAAACAAGAGTGGAAGAAAAAAAGTATTCCCAGATAAGAGTACACCAAGCACTTATCTAACACCAAGTAGAAAAGCTCGATTAATTACTGGAGTGCCCTACCTTGGGTGAATCATACTTTTACCTTCTGTGCCAATTCTGGAAACTAAAGAAATAAAAGCAATGAGCTAGGCATGGGAGTAAACAAGTGTCAGAGCTACTCGGATCTTACCCTCTTTCTATCAGAGATATAGATTTTGTAATGCTATTAAAACATACCATTTATCATCCAGTTCAGGCATAATTTACCTAAGGGGGTCTTTAGTGCTAGTCTGTAAAGTTCATACTATTTATTATATTTGACACAACTTTTTAGAGATTAGGTGAGGTCTTAAATTTTATGACATAAACATTCTATCTTTTATATATTTCATAACATTGTGTTATATTTTGCTTGTACTTCTATATAATAGCTTAGTTATCTTTGAGTAAATGTTCATTGGAAAGGCCCATCATTAAGTGTTTACGTGCAATGTATATTTATGGCCAACATACCTATACGATAAATAGCTGGCCAAGTCTAGCCCACTTGAGCAATGTTTTCATTGTGGAAATGTATTTTTATGTCTTTAAGTATACAGAACAATCTGTTAGGCAAAGTTCCTAAAGTCTGACGTCTTTCCCAGACAGAAACAAATATAAAACTTTAAAAGGACTGCACAGCTTCTGTGATTTATGAACATAAACTTACGACGGTAGTTCAACTTTTTCGTCTCTATTTAATATAATCAGTTTTATCAACTTGAATAGAACTAAATTTATTGCTCCATCTGTGAGTTTATGCTGTCTCACCAGAAAATAGTCCTCGATCACAGCTCTGCACAAATGAGAACAAAGGCTTCAAACCCGCATTAGTTGACTGTGCAGTACTTCTGCTTCCCTCACTAACACTACATCTGGGATTGCTGATTTTATCAAACATAGATTGATGCTTTATGCTTTTGGCAATGTGAGTGATGAGCAGAGCTGTTTGTTTTGTGGCAGGGGGGTGTTTGCCCAAAGAGCATTTGTGCTATTCTGTATGAGCTGGGACTTCTTTTGTTCTTAACTGTCTAAGGTTGATTCTGTTTCTACTCAGAGCAGTTGAGAGTCACAGAATGATATTTCTTCAAGTAGGAAATGCGATTTTTCCTAAGATCTTCCCCGAAAAAAAAATACCTTCTGCAATCTGATAGATGTTACCCTTTTGCGAGTGGGTGAGAGGACTATGTGCTTCTTACAAAAATAAATACTTTTAGAGAAAGGATGATCATGCAAAACATATCACAAAGCCTTTCTAAAGTGCTTAGTGCCAAAGAGAAGTGTCAGAAGGGCAAAGTGCACAAAGAGTAAGAGCATTTGTATTTCACGTCAAATGTCACCTCTAAGATGTCCTCTTTAGAGGGTCCAGTGCATCCAACTCATGCTCTGAAAACTTACCTTAAGAAAATGGTGGCAGCATTGTTCTGCATGGGAAATGTCCTGCATTGGGCTAGGGTACTTGCAGACTTGGACTGCAGTTGGTGGTACGATTTGGGGAAGTTTAGGAGGTCCGACCTTGTTGGAAGAAATTCAACATTGGAGTTTAGGATTTGTGCTACTTCCACTTTCGCTCTCTGATTTGGGTTTGAATCAGAAGATACGAGTTCTCACCTTCCTGTTCTCTTTGCCATGTGTTTCTCATGCTGCCATATTTCCCTATCATGATGGACCCTTATCCCTCTGATGCTCTGTGCTCAAATAAAATTTTCCTTCTCTGAGTTTCCTTGTCTCAGTCTTTTATCACCGCAACAGAGAGATCCTGAAACTATAGAAAAACTTTCAGAACGCCAAGTGACTCAGATCCTAAAATTAAAAATCAAATTTACAACCACTGCATTAAAGTATTGGCAAGCGGCTTTATAGCTCAGATAGGGAAAATATTTGAATATAATCCCAAATTTTAAAAACTGCAAGAGAATAGCACACCATAATACATAAAGTTAAATTTGTTGCTTGCTTTTAGTAAGGTGAATGGCAAATTCAGAAACAATGTTATGTTTGAAGAAGTGTGACATGAAAGTTTGGAGTTAGGCAGGTCAAGTGAAGATGAGGTGGAGAGGGATAGACAGAGGAACATAGAGAAAAATTGGATACCAAAAGCTAAAGATGTATAAAAACTATATGGACGCTTGCTATTTTGCAAGCTTATTAAAAAGCTATAATGATAAAAAGCATCTGAATTGCTATACCCTATATGGGTAGATAGTATTCCAGACAGAACCCATAGGTTGTTAAAAAATACCAATGTCAGGTATGGGATACCTCCTGACTTCTTGGCAAGGGAGGCTGCAGAGTCCTTCAATATAATACAAGCTATTGTTATTCATCTTGGTTGTGCACCAGAAATTCAAGGTAAGACCCACTGCTAAAAATAGCACAGTTTAGTCACATAACATAAGGAAATCAGGTTGAAGCAGAGCTAGACATTTTCTCCCAGGTGACTGAGTTTCACAGTGCTAATACCGGAAGGACTATGAAGGCTGCAGAGGGAGATTAGTCATTGGTGTTCTTATCCAGCTGTGAACTCTACAAATCATCGTGATGGTTCACCTTCTGTTGAAATAGTGGTGAAATGCTAGGAACGTACCAGCTGCTTTATGGTTACATTAAAGGCTTCTCCAAAGCAAAGGGTGTGTGTCTGATACTGTAAACCTGGTTAGCAGTCTATAGCTGGAGAGGTAAAAGGGTTAGGGAGACCTATTACTTCACTAAATGATCATGCAACTCAACTACCTTCTAAATACTCATGTTTCTGTTCAAAGTTTGACACTTCTCTGAGCCTTTGTCAGAGGAGTCTCTTATCATAGTTATAAGGCTATCATAGTATGATGGTTAATATAGAGACTTGTAACTGATCCAAGTGCCAGGAATGAGTGGAAAAGCAGTGCTGGGCCCTAAATTGCACATCTATTTTATTGGCACCACCCTAACCCCTCAGCCAAAGCTCTGGAAACATTGCAATGAAAAGGGGGGATGTTTAAACCTGCGGAAGGGGAGGTGTGCAGTAAAAACACATTTCTACACAAAACACTGCCATTGCAATTCTGAACGTAGAGCAGTTGCAGCTACCTGCACAAGGACTGCTGAGGCCCAGCCAACCTCTCATCCTGGAGAGAGTATTCAAAGTTAAACATGGCTGCAGAAGGGGGTGTTTCTTTTGATTGAGTATATGACTTTTCCACTCACACATCTGCTAGCACCACTAATGATGCTCAATGGATCCCACACCAAAAGGACTCACAAAAGTAGGAGGGACTTCTTAGGAAGAACATTTTCAGCAAGAGGGAAGAGGGATGAGAGAGGGCGTGAAGGGCTCAAATGTCTGAAAATTCATTACTGACATGTGTGGAACAGCAACATATTTTAATAATTTCCAGGATAAAAGTTTAAATTAAAGATGAGCAAAGCACCTAAGCAGATGCTTTATAAAACATAGTTAAAATGGTACCCAACTCTATTAAAGGATGTTCATGTTTATCCATAAAAGAAAAACACAAGTTCAAATGTCCTGGATACTGGTAAACTTCTCATTGTTTAAGTTGGGGAAATAACAACAACAACAACAAACGGTGACATCCCGATGTTACATCTGCCAGAGAACTTGAATTCCTACACATATCTGGTGACAATCAATATGTGATCAGATGATCAAAGGGAAATCTGACAATATCTAATAAAATTGCAAATTGTGTTTGGCATAGAAATTCTGTTTAAACCAGTTTGTTCTAAGAATCGGCCACCATCAAGCATCACTTGTAATGTCCAACAGCTGGAAATTTCTTAATTGCCCAATCAAGGATGATTTAATGAACTGCAGTATGTAGCATTCAGTGGAGTACTATGCAGTTGTGCAAAATAGACAAGATCCCCATGGCAGGATAGAGAGGGTTTCTAAGCATGAAAGCTAAGCTAGCACACAAAGAAAATCAAGAAAATATGTTTATTTTTATAAAAAGAGACAAGAGAATAAATGAAAAACTTCTTAAACTGATTTCTCATGGGAAGAGACTCAACATGGAATTCATAGAGGATGTAGTAATTTTCTCTGAGTGTAGTTTGTGTTCTGTGGCTTGGACATTTGGAGTTATCTAACTATTCTGCCAACTTCGAAAAGTAAAGACACAAAGAAAAGGTGATTCGTTTTATTTTACCTAAAGAGTTACACTTAGTGGAGATGGAATAGGGTGAGTGTTTGTTGCAGTGGAAGTCCTTTCAGGCTTAGAGAAAGGGAAGAAAGGGGAAAAAAAGTGCAGACAAATATACTGCACGAGGGATGTGTGCTACGCTGTTACCTCAGATGGAGGCATACCAAGTCCTTCTTCATAGGAGCCACTAACCTGGAATTCAAACAGTGTCTGTGTTCTTAAGTCAACCACGATGCTTCACCTGAACACAATAAACAAACAGCAAGAAAGTCAAGTTCTGAGTGAGATGAACAGTTGAAAGGATGCTCAAGAGACAGTAGGTTAAAAGGAATATGGAGAATAACCCTTACCAAGACCTCTATCAGGGCACTAAAGGCATTGAAACATGGACCACATCAATACAAATGTTGTGTATTTGAAAATTCAACTTAAAAATGACTATCTTCTACCTTTGTATTCTCTCACATCTAACAGAATTGAAAAGAGGGTAAAATTTACTTTGTAAACTTCTAACGCACACACATAAGCACATATATCAAATCATAAAATCATTTGAAACCTATTGGGAAGCACTATGTGTGTAGAGACCCACTCCTGAATTTTAACATTAATGATATCCTAGGAAACTTTGGAATCACAAAAAAGTTATAAAAAGATGAACCACTGACTAATGTCGCAATGACTGAGAAGAGTTTAAATGTTTGGGGGGGTATAGAATCAAATTATTTACAACAATAATAAAAGGAAAATGAATAGACAGAAATATTGATCAATTGAAACCGAATAGTCTGCATCTGGCAACCTTGTACTTGAATTCACTAAATTTTCCTTCCCGAAAGTGATTTCTTCTTTGAAGGATGAGAAACAATTTGCTGATGACCAATCTCATTAGGTAGATAAATCAATGAGTACATAAATTCAGGTGGCTTGTTGGCACAGACCTATGTGATCTTATTCTCACTTCAGTGTATTAAGATTTGTTCTGGACTTTTGGGAAGAGCACTTTGAAGTTGGTAACCAAGAAATCTCTGCAGACATGCAGATATTGCACTTACTCACTTTATGTGCATACAGTGGTAGAATTGACTGGGGACGGGGTGGGAGGGGGAGAACAAAAGCATAGCGTTTTCCAGAGTCATTTGAAGCTGAAAAGGAGCTGAGGAAACCAAACAAACAAAGTCAGAGCACCACAGAAAGATCTGACTTAGCGCCTCCAAGTAAGCAGAAGACTTAGGTAAGAGACAACGTTCTTAGTCCCCCACAGCACATGTCCTCAACTCAAACTGTAGGTCGCCATCCAAACACAATTTTGAAAAACACAGATATTTACATTAAAATTAATAACAGTAGCAAAATTACAGTTATGAAATAGCAGTAAAAATAATGTTATGATCGAGGGTCACCATTACACGAAGAGCTGTATTAAAGGGTTCCAGCATTAGGAAGGCTGAGAACCAGTGCCCTACAAGGTTTTCTCCTGATATTTCTGTTTCTTTCTGCCCCAAGGTGAGGCAGACACAGGGGAGCTGTGACCTTCAGGGCCTACAGCTCAGTACACCTGACAGGAAACTAGGCACAGAACGAAACGGCTTCTTTCCACTCCTACCAATTTCAAGTGGCCAGCAGCCATTATTATAATGGAAAAGTAAACCATTCCCACTTGCTGGCTCTTTCAACTCTATGGATGTAATATAACAAATGATCTTTTATAGCTGGCAAAGAGAACTGTGTGAGGTTAAGCCACGGGCGTTGCTTTAAGCAGAAACGCAAATGGGAGCTGCGGTAGGGAAGCATTGGCCAAACTGGAGTCATCACCGTGATTGTTGGTTTAGCCACAGATGAAGAAGCTCACAGTGGCATAAGGGATTGACAGTCTCATCAGAGGGAAAAAAATCCCTTTCCCCTTAGTATTTTTGTAGGAAGGAAGCAAAAGCTACACCCCTGCTTTTCTGTAGCTACAACTCTTTGCACCCCTTCACGGCTCTGTTACCCACCCTCGCTGTTATGTAGCTGGCGTTTCCTCCCTGACTGTGTCAGCTATAAATATATACACGCCAGGATGACAGCTTTTCAGGAACCAATGCATTGTAACAACAGCCACTTCCTATTTATAAACCACTTTTCTAACATTGTTAAGAGCCGCTGGTCTCTTGCAAAGGACTGAATCATAAACCCTCCAGCAGGCAGAAAGTACTGAGGTGGCCCTTTTCATTCTGAAAGCTTCGCAGCGGCTACTCACCCAGGTCACTGCCATAAAGGTCACACTATGGATGAATCCACTAGATCCGGACAGCATTGTATTCTGCTTTCCAAGGTATTTCTGGTCACCAGGGCGCTCCTGGTCTCTAGGGCACACTTGAGGGAGCCAGCACCTGGGCATTTTTCAAACTAAACTGGAGTCTTACTACACATAATAATATCCCAAAGCCAGTAATAGTTGTTTGCTGTGCCACCCCACAGGCTGATGTCGTGTCAGAAATTCTCCTCATATCTTTCCTTACATGCACACACAGAAGAGCATACACAAGTGAACCATGATGTAGTAATTTTTAGTATTTGTTGTTCCTTGATGCTTATATGTTTATTATTTTTTAATTACTTTTTTACTAATATAATAGAATCACATCATTTCCCCTTTCCTTTTCTCCCTCCAAACTTTCCCATATACCCCCTCCTTATAGTCTCTATTTTTCATTAAGTGTTGTTTTACATGTGTATACATATATATTCCCAAATACATAAATCTGGCCTGCTGATGTTTTTAAAGGTTTTTCCATTTGGAAACCTAGCAGAGGAAAAGAAGCAAACACCTTCATGTGAGAGGCAGTGAAAAGGTTTTAGAACAACAGTAATTGTTTCTTTTGTGGTGCGTCTCATTCTTTAACTTACCGATTTCATTTGTGCACCCCTTTCTGTCTCAGTGAACACCCTGGTACTAGTGAAAAATTTGGCTGACATACATAGAGGTGACCAAAGGGCTGATCCCAACTCCCCAGGAAGTGCACACTTTGGAACTTTCAGTTGATAGGGCCCTACAGAAGGCTTTTGGGTTGGGGTCTAAAAGAAGCTTAGCCAGATAGACTTCTCCCGGGTCCCTTGTTTAGACACTGAAAAGAGAAGTCAACAAGTTTGCGAATGGAACAGACACAAAATTACCTTCGAGCATGGGCTTTATGAGGAGAAGGTGTTAAGATCACAGGAATAATGACCATGCCATTCTGTGAGAGGATATTAGAAAGAACAGCATATTGTATCATAGACTACATGAGTGGACCTTAATGGGGAAGGGAGCCTGCCCTTTAAAACCTGCAGAGGAACTTCACTGAAAGAGATAATTTTAAGTTAGAGAAATGGCTGCCATGGACAGGACAATGGGGCGGGGGGAGTTTCATAAGAAAGACTTTGGAGGAAATTACTGCAAAAAGGAACATGCTTGGGGTTCACGTTCTTTCAGGAAGTTCTACTCTATGCATTTAGTTCAGCATAGCATATGCTCCGTGCTGCAGGTTTCTCTAAGATTCAAACACTCCATCTCCCACGGAATATCCTTATGATTAAAAGTAAACCACTCAAAATAGCTTCAGGAAGTCCCTGAAACTGACCAGATTCAGCAGGTCCCTCCCTCCCTCTAGTAAACAATTAAGTCTTTTGAGAATCACCATCTAACAAGCCTAGCTACAAAACAAAACAAAACAAAAACAAAAACAAAAAGCCTCACACAGGCAATCAGAAAAGACAATTGCAACAAGTTCCGTTGGAAACAAAAAGCAGAGATGAGTCCAACTGCCTGGAAGAGGTTAGACCAGCTGAGCCACATGGGTAAGACACTCTCCAGCCTGCTGAGCTGCATGCAGACTGTGCAGTGTGCTCCAGGTTTCCAGCATTTCCAGCTGTCTCCCATGCTGTGGTGGATGTTGGTGATGCAGTGGTCTGAGTCAGTTCTGCTCCTGTAAATAACCCCTCACATATACTCCTGCAAACAAACCCAATAAGATTCATTGGTTCACTAAGTTGGACTTTGGCGGTATCTGTACTTGAGTCCGTCTGTCTTTGGATTCCTATCTGTTGTAGCAGATTTACTGCTATTGGGTCCACCCAGGAAAGTTTTGTTATGCAGCAATGAACTTGGAGGAGCCAGAAATGGGTAGGACCACTGTGCTGTATAAACCACAACACCAGCAGTCTCCCTGCTCTCCATCTCAGTTAGCAAATTGCAGGGGCTGTAGCTAGATTTCTGCAAGCTGTGGAATCTGTACTTCTTCCCATCTTCCAGGGCAGGCACAGAGGCTAACATCTGTTTGACCTCTGTCTCCCAGGCAGTCTCCGGCACGTATGGCCCTGTAGTAACTAAAGAGTCTTCTTGTGTGGTTCTTGTATCAACGATTTTGTGGAAGGCCCAGACTTGCAGCAGCATTGCCTCCCTGAGGGGGTTTGTCTCAGTCAACACTTTCTGGACCCATGTTTCCCCTGTATAATTTTATTCCTCATGGGCTTACAAATATTGGGTCAATGTCAGAATGTGAAGGTTCGTAAATACAAAAATGATGATATAAAAACCATTTCCTTATCAAAATTACCTAATAGTTTGTTTGGAAGATATAAAGATATCTGTGATAATCACCTGAGATTTTTAGCATCTAAGACTGTAGGAATGATTGATTTTTCATTTAACAATTAGATATTAAAGTTTTGCTTATGTTACTTCCATAATGCAAGTCTTTTAACTTTACTTTTTAAAAATTTTATTGGAAAATTTAAATTTACATAATGAGAACTAATGTACGATGAAAGGCCTCAAAATGAAAAGGAAGTATAATGGAAATAGTTAATTATGTAAAACTGTGCAAAACTAGAAATGCCACAAGGTTGTTGGTGCCATCACTAATTAGAAGAGGAAATAAATATCGAAGTAAATGAATAGCATTTCCTAACAGAACATAATCAGGGATTTAAGATTTCTCATAAATGGTCAGAGGCTACCCCAATCAATCACAGCGTTTTGGGGTTTTAAATAAAGAATAGATACCAATTACTGAGACTTAATTATAGGGTAATTTTCTGCTGAAAGTAATTTTTCCCCACTAATGGGCCCCTTTCTTGTTTCCTGGCATCTGCCCCCACCCACTCCCACATAGATGCACATTTATAAAGCATTAGAAGCTAGGATCCACATAGGAGAGCAAATACGGGGTGTTGGTCCCACTGAACCTTGGTTGCATCACTTAATCTATTTTCCATCCATTTCCTGAGAATTGCATAATTCTGCTTTCTGTGTGACTGCATCAAATCTCACTGTTTAGATGTACCTCACTTTCATTTTCCTTTCATCAACTGAGAGCATCTAGGCTGATTTCATTCCATAGCTATTATCAACAAAACAAACCTAAATACAGATAAGTAAGTATCGCTGTGGTGGAATAGAGAGTGTGAGTATGCTCAGGGCTTGGGGAGGTGGCTACTATGTCAGTTCTATTTTTGACTTATTGAGAAACCTAAGCACTGTGCTCCACAGTGACAGCAACAGTTCACACATCCACCAGTTAACATGTTGCTCCTTTCTACACTTCCTGTAACGTTAGTTATTTTTTGTGTTCTTGATGATAACCATTCTGACAGAGATAAGATAGGATTTAGGAGGAATTGAATTTGCATGTCCCTGATAACCAGAGTTGTTCAACACTGTTCAAAGTATTTGTTGTTATACCTGGTGGTGACAATGCACGCCTTTAATTCCAGCACTCGGGAGGCAGAGGAAGATGAATCTCTGATTTCCAGGCCAGCCTGATCTACAGAGTGAGTTCCAGGACAGGCTCCAAAGCTACAGAGAAACATTGTCTCAAAAAAGCAAAAAACAAAACAAAAAACACATCAACAAAAAAATTGTTGTACATTTGCATTTCCTCCTTTGAGAATTTAGCTCATTGTCACATTTTTAAATCATGTTGTCTGTTCTCCTGATGTTTACTTTGAGTTTTCTGTGTATTTTGAATATGAATCTCCTTTCAGATGTCTGGTTGGCAAAGAGGTTCTCTCATTTGGGGATGGGGGAGGTATCCATTTGGTTGACAGTATCTTTTGCTATATAGAACTCTTTTGATTTTATGAAGTCCCACTTTAAACATTAAAATGTATTCTTTGACATTTTTCATATGCCTATGATGTATATTTGTATTAGTTTAACTTTTTACACTATATTTTAATCGTATTGTTCCTCTCCCCCAGCTCTTTTTATATCCTCCTAACTTCACATCTGCTTGTTGTTCTTCCCCTCTCTCCACAGAAAAAGAAAGAAAAGAAAAACAGACTGAAAAAAGTACCAAAACAAGACAAAACTCACACAACAGTACTAGAATCTGCTTTGTGCTGGCCAAGCACTTTGGGGCATGAAGCCAGTTCTGGAGTGTGGTTGACTGAAGCAGTGACTTCATTGGAGAAAACTGATTTTTCTTTTCCCAGCTAGTACTGATTGTAAATAACTTCTTTTGTTGTTGTTGTTTGTTTTTGTTTTGTTTTTAATTTATTAGATTTTTTAAAAAAATACTACCAATTCAAATTCTCACTCCCTCCACTATTCCTATTCCCTCCACACACCCTCCCACCCCACCCTCATCCACTCCTCAGAGAAGGTAAGGCCCTTTGCTTTGGAGAAGGCCCAAAGCCCTCCCTACTACTATATCTAGGCTGAGCAACATATACATACAAAGAGAATAGGACCCCAAAAAGCCAGTACATGAAGTAGAGATAAATCCCAGTGCCACTGCCAGTGGTCCCTCAGTCTGCCCCAGCCATACAACTGTCAACCACATTCAGAGGGACTAGTTTGGGCCTATGTGTGTTCATTCCCAGTCCAGCTAGAGTTGGTGACCTCCCATTAGCTCAAGTAAACTGATTCAGTGGATGAACCCTTCATGGTCTTGAGCTCCTTGCTCATATTCTTTTTCCTTCCATTCTTCAACTGGACCTTGGGAGCCCAGTCCAGTGCTCTGATGCGGGTCTCTGCCTCTGTTTTCATCTGTTGTTGGACAAAGCTTCTATGGTGATAATTAAGATAATAATCAATCTGACTATAGGGCAAAGCCAGTTAGGGCACCCTCTCCTCTATTTCTTAGAGTCTTAGCTGGGGTCATCTTTATGAATTCCTGGGAATTTTTCTAGAGCCAGGTTTCTTGATAACCCCATAATGGCTCCCTCAATCAAGATATCTCTTTCTTTGCTCTTGTATTTGTCCTTCCTCCATCTCGACTATCCCATTCCCTCAAGTTCTCCTCAACCCTCCCCTTCTATCCTTCCTTCTACCTCCTGCTCCCATACACCCAATTTTGACAGGCAATCTTGTCTGTTTCCAATTTCCAAGTGGGTATATATATGATACTGAGAGCAACAATAAATAAATGGGACCTCATGAAACTGTGAAGCTTCTGTAAAGCAAAGGACACTGTCGTTAAGATAAAAGGGCAACCTAATGAATAGGAAAAGATCTTCACCAACCCCACATCAGACAAAGGATTGATCTCCAAAATATACAAAGAGCTCAAGAAATGAGACATGAAAATTCTAAATAACCCAATTAAAAAACGGAGTACTGAACTAAACAGAAATTTCTCAGCAGAAGAATTTCAAATGGCCAAATGATACTTAAGGAAATGTTCAACTTCCTTAGCTATTAGGGAAATGCAAATCAAAACAGCTCTGAAATACCATCTTATACCTGTCAGAATGGCTAAGATAAAAAATACTAATAAAAGCTTATGCTGGAGAGGATGTGGAGTAAGGGGAGCACTCCTCCATTACTGGTGGAAATGCAAGCTTGTACAACCACTTTGGAAATCAGCATGGCAGTTTCTCAGAAAATTGGGAATCAACCTACCTCAGGAGCCAGCAATACCACTCTTGGGAATATACGCAAAAGATGCTCAATCATACTACTAAAGCATTTGTTCAACTATCTTCATAGCAGCATTATTTGTAATAGCCAGAAACTGGAAACAACCTAGATGCCTTTCAACTGAAGAATGGATAAAAAAAATGTGGCACATTTACACATTAGAGTACTACTCAGTGGTAAAAGCAAATAACTTCTTGATTATGGATGATCCTTTGTGTCTGCTTCCCCTTCTCTGTGCTGGGGTTTTGTCTGGTTTGAATTTGTGCAGGTCTTGTACCTGTTCTCACAGTCTCTGTGAGTTCATATCTGTTTCAGCCTTGCCATGCCTAGAAGATGCTCTTTCCTTGGGCCCATTCACTCTCTGTGGCCCTTATAATCTTTTTGTCCTCTCATCCACAGAGCTCCCTAAGCTATGAGTGGGGAGAGATGTGATTAAAGAACCTACCATTTTATCTGAGTACTCCAAAATCTCTTGCTCTCAGCACATTGTCTTGCTGTGGGTGTTGATTGCTATCTATGGCAATCAGTAGCTTCTCTGATGAGAGCTGGGTGACACACAGATCTATTGATACATCAATATGTCCTTAGGGATTATTTTATTGATAGAGTCATTTAGCAGAATAATAGTAGTAGACTTTCCCCGAGTCCCATAGCCTACCTAGGCTCAGTTTGTTGGCCTCTTTGCAGTGTCGTGCATGGGTTCCACTTGATGGAACTTGGAATCTTTAACCCAATTACAAAGTGGTTGCTTACTCCTATAATGCTTGTGTCACTGTTACACTAGTCTATCTTGCAGGCAGATTGCTCTTGTAGGCCTTAGGGTTTGTTATTAGCTGGATGATACTGATGATTACTTTTCTTCTCTAGTAGTATCCATAGTATCTTCAGCACTGTGAACACTAGTCATTACGGGAGGAACTTCTAGTTGGACGGGCTTCTCCACGTTCAGTGACATAATTAACTGTCATCTTCAGCAGTAGGGCCTTATTACCAAGTTATGGAAACTAATTTGAAAAAGTTTTTGATGTTTGGTGGGGTCTTTGGAACCCCATTAGTCAATTAGTCATTAAGCAGTAACTCATTTCTGGCATTCTGAGTGTTTCTTAGAGCCATAAGATGTCTAGTTACGGCATTGTCTCCTACACTGTGTGGCAACTCCATTTAAATGGTTCTTGTTTATCTCTGTATAACACTATATTCCAGTTTCTTGTACTAAGAAGATCCCTTTCTTTCCCCTTAATCCCTTACTAGTCCCCAAACTTCCATGGTTATTCTAACTGAAGTACACATATCTAAAGCTTTAGAGTTAATACCCACATATGAGAGAAAACAAGCCATGTTTGTCTTTCTGGGTCTGTGTTACCTGATTCAGGATGTTTATTTCTAGTTCTATCCATTTACTGGCAAATTTCATAATTTCATTTTTCTTAACTGCCGAATAACATTCCATAATGTAAATATACTATATTTTATATGTATTTATCAGCTGATGAAGGTTTAGACTATTTCCAATTTCTTGTTGTGATGAATAGAGCAGCAATGAACATGGATGAACACTTAAGTAGCCCTGTAGTGAAAAGGAGTCTTTGGATAAATGCCCAAGAGTGGTATATGTCCCAAGAGTGGTATATCTAGATCTTGTGATAGAACAATTTTCAACTTTTTAATGAACTCCCACATTGATTTCAATAGTGTGTGTGTCAATTTACACCCCATCATTAATGATTACGTGCCCCCTTTCCCAGCATCCTTGCCAGCATCTGCTGTCATTTGTTGTTATCAGTCTTGCCCCTCCTGACTATGGTAGAAAAGTCTCAAAGTAGTTTTAATTTGCCTTTCCCTGATGACCAAGAAAGTTGAATACTTTTAACTGTTTTTCAGTCATTTGTGATGCATCTTTTAAGAACTCTTTGGTTAGTTCTACACCTGATTTTAAATTGGGTTGTTTTCTTGCTGTTGAGTTGTTTGAGCTCTTTGTGTATTACGCCTGTTAAACATGTCTCCCCCATTCCTGAGGTAGTTGCTTTGCTTAAGGAGTGGTGTTCTTTGTGGTGCAGAAGCTTTTTGACTTCATGGGCTCCTATTTATAATTGTTTGTCTTTATACCTTTGCTGCTGGTGTTGTTCAGAAACTCCATTCCTATCCCAATGAGTTCAGTTTATTTCCTACTTTCTGTTCTGTCAGATTCGGAGTATCCGGTCTTATGTTGAGGTCCTTTATCCAACTTGAATTAAGTGTCGTACAGAATAATAAATAGGAATGATTGGCATTCTTGTATGTAGCCACCCATTTTGGCAAGCATCGTTTGCTGAAGATGCTTTTCTTTCTGGTGTGCATTTTTGTTTTCTTTATTTAAAAAATCAGGTGTTTATGGATATGTGGTATTCTGTCTGAGTCTTCACTTCTATTATATTGATCAACATGTATTTTTGATGCCAATACACCGGTAGGTATTTTTGTTACTATAGCTCTTTAATACAGCTAAAAATCTGAGATGGTGATATCTCCAGCAGTTCTTTCACTGTTCAGAGTTGTTTTATCTGTCTTGGGGTTTTTCTTTGTTTCCATGTGAAGTTTGAGATTGTCTTTGAATTTTTTTTGAAGAATTGTTATTACGCATTTTGTGGAAATTTTATTGACTCTGTAGATTGGTTTTAGTAGTGTTAGGTGAGGCTGCTCGTTTGTTCCCGGCTGCCTAGACCCGAAATAATCATGCAGAAACTATAGTACTTGCAATACTGTTTGGTCAATAGTTTAAGCATCTTTCTAGCTAGCTCTTATATCTAAATTAACCCATTTCTATTAATCTGTGTATTACCACATGGCTGTGGCTCACCAGCCAAAGTTCCTGCATCCATCTGTTCAGGCAGCTATATGACTTTCATTCTTACTCTCCCTTCTTTCTTCCTCTATCTGCTTGGAATTCCTACCAAGCTCTTTTCTGCTAAGCCACTGGCTGAAACAGCTTTACTTATTAACCAATAAAAGCAACACATACACAGAAGAACTTCCCACACCATAGTAGGATGACCATTTACACATTAATCCTACTGATCCATAAACATGAAGAACCTTTCAATCTTCTGATGTCTTCTTTCATCTCCTAAACTTTTTAAATAGACTTTTGTTTCCTTATTTAGATTTATATCAAGATATATGTTTTTACAAATGTGTGAAAAACGCTGTTTCCCTGACTGCTTTTTCATTTTGTTTGTCATATTTATATAGGAAGACTACTGATTTTTATGTGTTCATCTTGAATCCTAATACAGTGTTTATCAGTTATAGATGTTTCCTGGTAGTGTTGTTAGGAACTTTTATGTATAAAGTCCTATCATCTGCAAATAAAGATAATTTGACGTCTTCCCTTTCAATTTGTATACCATACCATTGATTTCTTTCATTTGTCTTTTTGCTAAGGCTGGGATTTGAAATACCATGTTAAATAAATATTAACAGACTGTGCTACTTATTTTTGTAGACATTCTTTGAGTTTTTCTCAATTTAGAATGATGTTGGCTGAGGATTTGCTGTAAATTGTTTTTATTATTTGAGGTGTGCTACTTGTAGCTTTAGTCTCTCTAGGACTTTATCATAAAGTGATACTGGAAATTTTATCAAAGGTCTTTCCTGCATTTAATGAAATGGTCATGTGATTTCTCTCTTTTAGTCTGTTTATATGTGGATTATGCTTATTTGTTAAATAATTTCTGCATCGCCTGGATAAAAATTCCTTGGTTACATTGGCTAAATCTTTTTTTCTATGATTTTAATTTAGTTTGAAAGTACTTTATTGAGTTTTTTGCATCTGTATTTGTGAGAGATATTGGATTATGATTTTCTTGTGTGTGGAGGGCGGTATGAGAGTAATTGTGGTTTCATAAAAAGAATTTGGAAATATTTCTTCAGTTTTTATTTTGTAATTAATTCAAGGAATATTGATGTTAACTCTTGTTTGAAGACCTGACAGAATCCTGTGCTGAATCCATCTATCTGGTCCCAGATATTTATTTATTTTTTATTTGTTTGTTTGTTTGGTTGGTTGGTTGATTGTTTTATCTTTTGTTGGGAGATTCTTAATTATTGTTTTTATTTCACTAAAAGTTATGCATTTATAAATAGTTTATTTTAATTAATGCTGTAACATCATATATATTAAGCAATTACTTCTAGGCCTTACAGTTTGATGGAGTACAAATAACTAAATTATGACTTGATGATTCTCTGAATTTCCTCAATAGCTTCTTCTTTCACTAACTTTTATTTCATGCATATATGTATATGTATCTGTTTATATTTTTAAATATAACCTGCTCAGTCTTTATAATGCTATTTGTTTTATGTTTTCAGGGCTGATCATTTGACTCTGTACAACAATTGTGCTCTTCCTCAGAGAAGACCAGATTTCCTGCTCTCAGCTGTTTATTTACTTTATGTACAGTTGAGGCCTTGTGGGTCTTTGCCCATTCACTTTAGCATGTATCTTGGAGGTGTCCTTGCCTAGCTCGTGTTTAAGCAGTCATGTTGGTGAGACTTTATGGGTATAGCTTCTGACTTGTTTAAGAAACACTATCTCACAGCAAATTCCATGATTCTCTGGATCTTACAATCTTCTAGCATCTTCAGTGGCAGTTTTCCCTGAGCCTTAGGTACAGGAGTGTTTTATTAGATGTATCCGTTCAGACTGGGCTTCATAACTCTGAATTTTGATTGGTTGTGCTTTTCAGTATTGGTCTCAATCTGTTAGAAAGAGAAATATACTTAATGAAGGGTAAAAACTACATTTTCTTGTGTGAATAAAGGCACATATTTATATACTGTTGCTGGAGATTATGCTGGTTTTAGTAAAGCAGCGGTTGTAGATTTTCCTCCATGCACTTCTGAAATGACATGCAGTGTAGCATGCTTTCTTTTGTTCCACCAACCAACTTCTAAATCATGACACAGAGACATATTATTAGTTGTATATACTCCATCTTATTTTATACTTGTTCTACTAGCTCTTATAACTTAATTTAACCTGTTTGTCTTGATCTATATTTTGCCTTGGGGCTTCTTACCTTTCTTTTATTCTGTATATTCTAGTCTTTGCCTGATGGCTGGCCACAGGTGTTTTCTCTTTCTTGCTTGCTTTCTTCTTCCTTCTCCTCCCAGCCTAGATTCCTCCTCCTCCTAATTCTCTCTGCCCACCAGCCCTGTCTATCCTTCTACTGCTTAGCTATTCATCCTTCAACTTTTTATTAGACCAATTATGTGCCTTAGGCAGTCAAGGTGAAACAGCAACACATTTTTACACAGTTAAAGAAATGCAACATAAATAAAAGTAACACATCTTTGCTGGTTAAAGTAATATTTCACAAGACCAGATACCTCCGAGCTAGAACTAACATGAATTCCTCCTAGCTTCCAAAGGAAGGAGGCAAGCAACAGTTCTACCCAGATGATACACCAATGAACAATATCAATGACCAGTATTACTTCAGAACCTCAAGAGTGTAGTAGTGCTATTCATACCTTGGTAATTACTAGCAGACCTCTCTCTAATTGGACCTACAAGTCACTTAACAAGAAGGAAACCATGTCTCTACTACTACTGAAAACCTAGTTAAACTATTAAGTGCAATTTTTTCTTATGGTGAGTTGCGGTGTTGGGAAATAACCAATAGATGGCTCCTGTTTTAACACAGTCTGTTCCTTTCGATGTGGGAATGATATCATTAATGTTGAAAGTTATGATATTTCCTGCTATTTGTTGATTGTGTAGCATTTGGTGCTTGCTCTCCTAGTCCTCACTGGGTGAACTATTTTCCGTGAGTGTCTTTAACCTTATCAGGATCTTGGAGGTGCTTTCCTTTGCCTTTGCTAAAGAGTTCTTTCATGTATCTTCTGTTGAGCTGGTTTACAAGGCATGAATTTCTTAAGCCTGCTCTTGGTGTAAAATATTTCTCTTTCAACTATGAATGGTAGCTTTGCTACATATAGTACTTTAGGTGGCAGTTGTCATCCAAAACCTAAAAAACGTCATTCTAAGTCTTCAAGTTTCTGTTGGGAATTCAGCTATTACTCTGATGGGCCCATCTCTTGTAAGTGACTTGGCTGTTCTTTCTTTCCTCTTTCAATATATGTTTTTATTTTGTTGTTCTGAACATTCTGTTTCTTAATCATAATATGGTGAGAAGTTTTCTTCTAATTTTGTCTGTTAGGAATTCTAAATGCCTCCTCTATCTGGATAGGTATTCCTTTGCCTAAGTTTTTCTTCTATAATTTTGTCAAAAATCTATTCCTTCTATACCTTTAGAAAGGAATTCATCACCTTCCTTTATACCAAGATTCTTCAGTTTGATCTTTTCATAGGATCATGAATATTTTGAAAATCAACTCTCATATCTTTTTGTCAATTTATTTTTGCCTTTGTTGGAATGTTCCAATTTCTCTGCCTTGTCTTGAAACTCAGATACTCTGTTTTCCCCTTGACCCATTCTGTTGGCCGGGCTTTGCACAGACATTTGTTTGACACCCTGTGGTTCTTCCTTTCCAGCATTTCAGTCTGATTCTTGTTCAGTATTTCCTTTTCTTCAATGAGCTCCTCTTCCATATCATGTGACAGCATCTTATTTCATTCAGTTGTTTGTTTATGTTCTCTTATGACTTTTACAGGAGTTAGTTTTCCTCTTTGAGTACTTTAAATATTCTTCTAATCCTTCTTTCAAATTCTTTTTCTGAGGTGTCATCTAATTTAATTTAACTGGAGGCTGTTGCTAGAGGATTAATAACCTTTGGAGGCATTAGATTGTCTTAATTTTATGTGACTTTAATTTTTACATTGGGACTTAGCTACTTGGAACTAGATTGCTGGTTAAATTTATTTCACTTTTATTTTATCTGAACAAGTGTTTAGGCGGTTCATGAGGTTCTAGTCTGCAGTTGTCATGAGAGTGACAGATAGATCTGGAGCCCCTCTATCATGCTGTGCTTACTAGGGTGATGGGCAAGGTCTACAGGGTATACAGTATTCATTAGAATGAGCCAGCCTAGAGTCATCAGTGCATGTTGTGCCCAGTGGGATAGGGGTGAGGCTGGTGCCTCCCACATTTATAGTCGTCATCTAAGAAATGTGCAGAACTAGAGTCTGTTGGCAAGATTTTCTCACTGGGGTTATCAAATTGTTTCTTGAAAGCTCCAATTTTATAGTTGGTGAAAGAGAACAAGAAGAACTTAATAAAGTTTTTGGTGGATTTCTATAGTATTCCTGGGACAGTGTCAGTATTTGGTTAATGCTGACCTCTTGGATCACCTTAGACAGATAGATTAAGCATAATAGAAGACAGGTATTAAACTTAGACATACATTCTACGTAATTCTGTAATGTAATTCATTTAAAAGAAGTTGATTGTTTTACCTGAATGTACACACACACATACACATACTATGTGTACGTGTGTGTGTGCTTGTGTGTATGTGTGTGTGTGTATTTAGTGCCTGAGGAGGTCAAGAGAGACATCTTCTGGCCACAGAGTTATAGATCATTATGAGTTGTCACATGAGGACTAGGAACCAAGCCTGGTCCTCTGTAAGAAAAGACACAGACATCGCTCTAACTCTATTTCTTTTAAATAGACAGGAGACCATTGGAACCGAATTGAAGAAGCAGATATCAATTCACACACCATTGAAAGCCTGATTTTTGATAAAGGAGCAAAAAATATCAAATGAAAAAGAGAACAGGTATTCAACAAATGGTACTGGCATATCTGGGCATCAAAATGTAGAAGAATTAAAATAGATCCATATCTATCGCCATACACAATATTCAAGTCCAAATGGATCAAAGACCTCAACATAAAACCAGCCACATTGAACCTTGTAGAAGAGAAAGTGGGAAGTACACATGATCACAGTGGCACAGGAGACCACATCATAAATATAACCCCAGTAGCACAGACGCTGAGAATAACAATTAATAAACGGGACCTCCTGAAATTAAGCAGTTTCTGTAAAGCAAAGGACACTGTCAACAAGATAAAATGGCAGCCTACAGAAAGATCTTTACCAACTCCATATCAGACAGAGAGCTGCTCTCCAAAATATACAAAGAAATCAAAAAACTGGTCATCAAAAGAACAAGTAATTCAATAGAAAATTGGGTACAAAGAGCTAAACAGAGAACTCTCAACAGAGGAATCTAAAATGGCTGAAAGACAACAAAGGAAATGCTCAACATCCTTAGCCATCAGAGAAATGTAAATCAAAATACTCTGAGATTCCATCCTGTCAGAATGGCCAAGATTAAAAACACTGATGACAACTTATGCTAGAGTTGTAAAGTAAGGGGAACACTCCTCCATTGCTGGGGGGAGGGCAAACTGGTACAGCTGCTTTGGAAATCAGTATGGCAATTTCTTGAAAAATTAGGAAACAACCTACCTCAAAACACAGCGATGCAACTTTTGGGTATATACCCAAAGGATGCTCAATCAAAGCACAAGATCATGTCTCAACTGTGTTCATAGCAGCATTGTTTGCCATAGTCAGAATATGGAAACAACCTAAATGTCCCTCAACCAAAGAACAAATAAAGAAGATATGGTACATTTATACAATGGAGTACTACACAATGGAAAAAATTAATGACATCTTGAAATTTGTGGGCAAATGGATGGATCTATAAGACATCTACTCTATTCTCTTCTTTTGTTCTCTATTGGGACCCCCATTCTCCCAATTTACTTGGGAGATCTTACCTTTTTCTCCTTCCTATGTAGATTCATGTATGTCTCTCGTAAGGTCTTCTAGGTTGTCTAGGTTCACTGGGTTTATGGACTGTAGGCTGGTTTTTCTTTGCTTTATGGCTAGAAGCCACTTATGAGTGAGTACATATTATATTTGCCTTTCTGGGCGTGGGTTACATTACTCAATATGTTTTTTTCCTTGACTCATCCATTTGTCTGCAAATTTCAAGATACCATTTTTTTTACTACTGTATAGTACTCCATTGTATAAATGTACCACATTTTCTTTATCCATTCTTTGGTTGAGGGGCATCTAGGTCGCTTCCAGTTTCTAGATATTACGAATATTGCTGCTATGAGCATAGTTGAGCCCATGATCTTGTGGTATGATCGAGCATCCTTTAGGGGTATATACAAAGGTGGTATCGCTGGGTCTTGAAGACGATTGCTTCCTTATTTTCTGAGAAATTGTCATACTGATATCCAAAGTGGCTGTAACAGTTTGCACTCCCACCAGCAATGTAGGAGTGTTCCCCTTACTCATATCCTCCCTGTATAAGCTGTCATCAGTGTTTTTGTTCTTGGCCATTCTGACAGGTGTAAGATGGAATCTCAGAGTTGCTTTGGTTTGCATTTCTCTGATGGCTAAGGATGCTGAGCATTTTCTTAAGTGTCTTTCAGTTATTTTAGATTCATATGTTGAGAATTCTCTGTTTAAGCCTGTATCCCATTTTTATTAGATTATTTGTTCTTTTGATGACCAGTTTCTTGAGTTCTTTGTATATTTTGGAGAATAGTCCTTTGTCCAATGTGGGGTTGGTAAAGATCTTTCTATAGGCTGCCATTTTGTCTTGTTGATTATATCCTTTTCTTTACAAAAATTGCTCAGTTTCAGGAGGTTCCATTTATTTATTGTTGCTCTCAGTGTTTGTGCTACTGTGTTATATTTAGAAAGTGGTCTCCTGTGATAATGTGTTCAGGTGTACTTCCCACTTTATTTTCTATGCTATGAGGCTCAGAGTGATTGGTTTTATGCTGAGGTCTTTGTTCCACTTGGACTTGAGTTTTGTGCATGATCATTTAAATGAATTTCTGAAATTATTACTCAGACTATTCAATTAAGAGTTATATATAATTCTTGCTTTAACGTGTTAATTTAAAAAAAACTTGACATCATCTTTAAATAACTTTTTCTTAAACTTCATGTGAAGCATTATTTGATTCCATCTAACTTTTTTTTCAATGTGTGTTGGCTGGTATGAGTGAGGACTAGACTTAACATTGAAGGATATGTTCATAAAATGAAAACCACATATTCACACTATACAGGTACTGAATATGAGGCTCAAATGGCAGTAACTGATTGCTTTATTTTTAATAAAATATAGAAGCAGTTAATGTGAAAAGTGGCACGGCTATCAGAACAGCGCGTCTGTGTGTTCCTGAAGGATGCTAGTGCTAAAATGTGAACATAATATGTAATCTAATAGTGACATGATTTCTGCCTTCAGACAACTAATGCAGATGAACAGACGCAGGAACCGCACATGTGCATGAACTGAAAATTAGATAAGCCTGAAAAACAATAGCAACAAATTCAAGAATTGAGATACATTGGAAAAAATGGGTTGAGAAACATAAATTTTGAGTGCTATAGAATATATCGTACAGGTGGTTCTGCTGTCAGACAAGATCAGCTATGAATTTAGCTAAAAACTAATTCAATTTAGTTTAAAAGGTAGTTTTTTTTTTGCTTCATCTGTTGTTTATTGACTCTCAGGTGGGCACTATAGCAACAGGCCTGGAGATGCTGCACAGTAGAATGGGAAATGGCGGGTGTGACTGCAGTGACAGCTGAGAAGTGTGCAAGGAGCAGTGGGGCAGGCCAAAGCTGTTGGGGAAGCAAGGCCAGTCCGAGGCCAGAGGTCACTATCTACACAGGAACCTGAACCCATGCCTTAAGCCCCTACTGTTGCTGTCTCCTGATTCCAGGCTAAAAGGTAGTTTTGTCTCCAGCGTCTGCTGTGATAACATTTACAAGAAACTAGACACTAAATCTCTAATTAACCCAATTAAAAAATGGGGTACTGAACTGAACAGAGAATTCACAACAGATGAACTTCGAATGGCCAGAAGACACTTAAGGACATGCTCAACCTCCTTAGCGATCAGGGAAAAGCAAATCAAAACAACTTTGAGATACCATCTTACACCTGTCAGAATAGCTAAACTCAAAAACACCAATGATAGCCTATGCTGGAGAGGATGTGGAGTGAGGGGAACACTCATCCATTGTTGGTGGGAATGCAAACTTGTACAGCCGCTGTGGAAATCAGTGTGGCGGTTTCTCAGGAAACTGGGAGTCAACTTCCCTCAGGACCCAGCAATACCACTCTTGGGAATATACCCAAGAGATGCCCTATCATACTACAAAAGCATTTGTTCAACTATGTTCATAGCTGCACTATTTGTAATAGCCAGAACATGGAAACAACCTAGGTGCCCCTCAATAGAAGAATGGTTAAAAAAGGTGTGGAACATATACACATTAGAGTTTTACTCAGTGGTAAAAAAATAATGACATCTTGAATTTCACATGCAAATGGATGGAAATAGAAAACGCTTTACTGAGTGAGGTAACCCAGACCCAAAAAGAGGAATATGGTATGTACTCACTCATAAGTGGACTCTAACCATAGTTAAAAGTCTTTGAGTCTATAATTAGTGATCCTAGAGAAGCTAAATATGAAGGTGAACCCGAAGAAAATCATATAGTTATCCTCCTGGACATTAGAAGTAGGCAAGATTGCCAGGCAAACTTGGGTGCATGGTGGGTGGGGGGGGGTGGAAGTAAGGGAAGATGGTTAGGGAGAGGAGAGAGGGGGAGGATTGGGGATGGCTTGTGGGAATGGGAGGGGGAGGGAGGAAGGATGGTTATGGGAGCAGGGAAGTTTAATTCCCACAGACATTGTTTCTTATCTGTAAGTTCATAAGCATCTAGGTATTTTAAACGATTTGAGATTATAATATAGTTATATTATTTGTCCCTTCTCCCCTTCAAACCTTCATATAAAGCCCTCCTTGATCTCTTTCAGATTTATGGTGTCTTTTTTGTTAATGGTTTGTGTGTGTGTGTGTGTGTGTGTGTGTGTGTGTGTGTGTATGTGTGTCTGCCTGTGTGCATGGGTGTATGCACTCAGTCTGTATAATGTTAATTATTGATGTGGGAGAATTGTCTGTATTCTGTCAATCATATTTTAATAAAACGCTGATTGGCCAGGCAGGCAGTATAGGTGGGAGAGCCAGACAGGAAGTAGGGGTGGAGCAAAGAGACTGGGAGTATTCTGGGAAAACAGGAAGCTCCCTCAGCGATTCCTGCACAGACCACCGAAGAGGCAACATGTAAGCTGTCACACTGAGAAAGGTACTGAGCCCATGTGGCTAACATAGATAAGGATAATGGGGTAATATATGTTATAAGAGTTAACAAGAAGCCTGACCTAATGGGCCAATCAGTTTATAACCTTATGGAGTCCTGTGTGTGATTTCTCTTTGGGATTTGCCAGCTGTGGGGTCCCAGGCGGGACAGAAACCCCAACAAACTGGCCCTCATGTTATAAGTTATGTTGTGCTTTCAGGGATAACCGTTTGGTATTGGATAACCAACTAGTTTGCTCTTCCCCGGGGAAGACTAGTTATAAGATTATGCTCAGCTTTCCTCTTATTCTGTACCCTCGAGTCAATGCCCTCTAAGCCTTAGTTGCAGGAGTGTTTTATAGATTTCTACTGGGCTCCACAGTTCTTTATTTCTACCTGTAGTGGTCTACAGTTGTTGCAAAGAAAGTTTCTTTGATGAGGGATGGTGACTACGCTCATCTGTGAGTATAAGGACAAATATTTAGAATGTATTCAGGGATTATGCTGGTACAGTAGAGTGACTGTTGTACATTTTCCCTCAAGATCTATGTCTTCCCTAGTCTTAGGTAGGTGACAAGGTTCCCAGTCCCCCACATAATCTTTTTTTTTTTTTTAAGTGAGTCTTAAGTCCAATCAAAGAGCTGTTGGTTATCACCAAGTTATGTGTGGCTGGACCCTTAGGCTTATTTTGTCATGCTGAATGTGTCTGTGGTTTTTGGGCATCATGGCTGTGTAGGAATGTTGGCTGCTTTCCTCCTTTGAAAGTTTACGTGGGATCTTCTGTTCCCATGATGCCTACCTAGTCCCCAAGGAAAAGGCCTTAAGGTCAGTTCCAGTTTGGAATTGTTGGGCCTGAGTCTGAAGGTCATGGTATCTTTATCAGTAAGGATTTACTGTCCACTTCTAAGGGACAGCGGTGGCAAGGACAATAGCCTATAATGTTTGGGAGTCTCTTGGACAGCCCCACTCAAAACAGGTGTTCTCATGCCTGGTGCTGGATGTTTTTGTTAGATTGTCTATGGTTCTTGGAGACAGCATTATCAGCCTGAGCAAGAAATTATTTATTTAAATCATGTATGTATATTTAGGCAACAACTTCAGTATATTATAGATTTTTAAGGTAGGTAGTTAATAGTATAATTATGACTTTTTCAGACTATATGTCCTTTTTAAATATGTGTCTGTATGTGAGAATAGATACTATTTGTGTCTCACATTAATCTTTCCAGAGTCAATAGTAATGTCTGGTAACTCTGTAGACTAGACCAGCATCAAACTTAGAGATGTGCTTGTCTCTGTCTCCTGAGTGCTGGAATTAAGGAATATACACCTCCGTATCCCTTGTTATTCTCAATATCTTATCACTTCAGTAAATTGTGTTGAACTATGTAAGCGCGGTCAGCTGAAATAGCCAAGCTTTCAAGATACAGAAATAATAGAGAAAAAGGAGAAAAGAAAGGTTGAGGGGTAGGGGGAAAACAGAGGCACTGTCCCCAAAAACAAAGCGTGATTTATTTTAAAAGGGGGTTATATGAGAAAGGATGAGGTCTCAAAGGCACATCTCTATGGTTACAAGGAGGGTTGTGTGTGTAACTGTTTCAATGCAACTGGACTTAGAGACCCCACGTTTTGAGAAGTACTTGTATGCACTTTGTAAGCTTTGTGTAACTCACTTAAATCTTGCCATCTATCAAGTTATTTGAAATATGGCCAAACTGCACAATCTGCAGGCAGGGGAGTGAGAGGTCACAGTGCCCAATTGCAAAACAGAACTCTGTGGGAGGGCGCTGGGTCTCTCCTTCTGCTAATCGGGCCTTTGGTGAGTAATGTCTATTGATGTTATTAAATTCTTCTTTGAACTAGTTTCACAATGTAAACCAGTCTGGAGTTAGAATTTTTAACTGTTTGAGTGACAGGCAAAATAACTCTCATGTGGCTGTTCCTTAATAGCTGTGATATTGAGAAGCAAGAGTAACCTAAGAATTTCCTAACGGGGAGCGTCAATCATGGGAATTGGGGACCGTGCACAAATCCTCCTGGCTCCTGTTACCCCTGGCTAAGCAGGAGTGAGCTTTGCACGCCAGGCTGATGTTTTCCACGCCCTCCATTTTTCAGCTATTAATCTCATTATGCATTTTGGTCTTGACACTAAATGACTCAAAATTTAACAAAACATTACCCAGACTCTTGAAACACAGAGTCTTTGTGTGCTTGTGTGAAAGCATGTAGAGGCGAAATATAAGTATAGCCTCCTGTGGAATGGCTGGAGAGCTGTGACGCTCTTGGAGCGCTGTGGCTAGAGAGACGTGAGCCACCGTTGTGACCCTATCGTGCTCCCACCTGCTCACGTGTATGGCATTTCAGAAGCATCTTCTTCTGTCCCAGTAATGTGCATCCCAGGTGGGAGAAGCTCCCTTGCTTTGATGGCTGCTTTCTCATTAACCCATGCAGATCCTGTTTGGGGGACAGTGCCTCTGTTTTCCGCCTATCCACTCAACCACCCCCTTTTTTTTTCTATTTCTGTGTCTTGAAAGCTTAGTTGTGTCAGGTGATCTGTCTTACCTTGTTCAACATAGTTTACTAAAGTGATAAGATATTGAAAGTAACTGGGGTTATGGTAGTGTCTTAATTCTAGCACTCGGGAAAAAGAAGCAGGGACTCTCTGAGTTTGCTACCAGTTTGGTCTACAGAGTGAATTTCAAGGTAGTCAAGACTGGAATATAAGCAAATTGAGACACTGTTTCCAAACCAAAACCAAACCAAACAAATAAAACCCCCAAAATATTGAAAACAAACCGCTGACGCAGAGTGGTTTATTATTGGCAAAAAAAAAAAAAAAAAAAATGAAACAAGATATAGGAACTGAGTCCGTATTCACTCACTAATTCATAAGTATATATTGAGTGTCTGTTAGAGTGACCAAGACAGAGTCCTTCTTCTCTCTAGGTCTGATATTCCAGTGAGGAACGGTAGGCAGTAGACACGTGAATGAATATAATGATTGATATCATAATCCCACAAAGACAATGGAAGAGTGTGGTCAGTAAGAGACAGGGTCTAACTTGTGTGTTGACTGAAAAGGCAGTCCCTTCAGTAACAGGGGATTGTAAGCTTGAAATGTTAAGTCAGGGTCAGGAATTCATTTAGGCCATTAAAGAATGCGGTCTGCAGGCAAGTGTTGCTGATAGGCCACAAACCTAAGCTCTCTTGAGGTGGCTGGCTTGATGTTTCTATTAGCCAAGGCATTTGGCAGGGAGCCTACGGCACATGTGCGGGTAAGGAGGCACAAGGACCTACTGAATGCTAGAATGCTACCTCTGATCTGAGAGTGGCAGTGCCTGGCTGAGCCAGGAACCTTCGTTTGGCTTTCCCTAGCTGTTACTGCTTCTCACACAGGGGCTGATGAGGATGAAGCTAACATCCTAAAGGACTTTGCAAGACACAGTCTATGTCTTAGAAATGAATGGCTCATTCAGCTTTCACAGCAAGTGACCCTAAACTGTGGGAAGAAAGAGAGCCCATATCCTGCTGCAGTTTCTTCACATCCCTTATAGTCCACTGATCTCATTCATTCTCCAACTCTCTGCCTTCAAATAATTTGTCTCTTATCAGCTCATTCACCTGGAAAAGTTGCCAGGCAAGCAGGGAGAAGGCGTTAGAGATTAGTCAGGACAGATGATCCATATCCAGCTCTCATGACCTGTCCAATCCTGACTCATGACCGGAAGTGGAGCATCAAATCCAATCTCACTGTGAAAGCTTTTCAGAAGAGGAACCTGCATCTTTTGGCACTTGTTTTCCATCCCCATGGGTCTCATGTTTGCCACTCCAGCCTTTGTAAATGATTTTTGACTCTAGTTGCTCAATTATTATTTCCAAGCCAAGCAATGGCAAAACTTCTTAACATTACAGTCCTTCAACACAAGGCCTGGCTCTCTGCGATGATGCAAACAGCTGTTGCAAGATATGTTGTTTTTCTTTCTGAGGACACTATCAAGGACAGATGATGAACAAGTCTTCAAAGTTTATTTCTTTAGAATGGGTCATGGATATTTAAATGATGAAAAATAAGAAAGCAATTACAGACCAGGTTTCCAAAGATCACCATGGGAAAAATAAAGGAGGAAACTTCTTCAAATCTATCTTTTTGGATTTAAGTATATAACCCATATCAGGGAGAGCAGGGATGAGATATATTTAGTCATAAGACTATTTTGAAACAATTGCTATTCATAGGACAAAAATAAAATTAAAATATGAAAAAATGGAGATTAATAAATTCCATTGCCTTCACATAAAGTAAAACTATGTAACAATTGTAATATGTAAACCTATCTGTAATGCATTTTTATTTATTTGTTATTTATACAACATTCTGCCTCCATGTGTACCTGAAAGCCAGATGAAAGCACCAGATCTCATTACATACAGACGACTGTAGCCACCATGTGGTCGCTGGGAATTGAACCCAGGACATCTGGAAAAGCAGCCAGTGCTCTTAATCTCTGAATCATCTCTACAGCCTCTGCACAATTGACTTTAAAGAAACAATTTTTATACAATGATAAATGAATCCCTCTGAAACTATGAATGAGCCAAAACAAGTATTTCCTTCTTCAGGTTGTTTATGTCAGGTATTGTATTAACAGAAGGGGTAAAATCAACTAATACAGAAAAATGATCTGTAAAACAAGGAAAATATATTCATTTTGAAAAACAAAAAAAGAATTTAAGATCTCAAATTATGTGAGTCTTCTTTTCCAGTAGCAATAAAAACAGAAACAATTTTTTTTTTTACTTAGTATTGATTCATCATTTTACTATAGGAAAAACACTTAGTTCCTATGCTACATGAGACATCCTTCACCAGAAAAATGTGACTAAAGAAAGAAATAGCATGGTTGGACACATGGAAAGCAGAATGACCCTTCAACTAACCAGCATATTCTTTGCTCTCCACCAAATATTAGTATTTTGAAAGCTGGTTAATAGTCTGTCCTCTCTCTCTCTCTCTCTCTCTCTCTCTCTCTCTCTCTCTCTCTCTCTCTCAAACACACACACACAGGGGGAGAGAGAGAAAGAGAGAGAGAGAGAGATCAAATACATATTTTTTTAAACTATCCAGCTTCTAAATCATTGACCCTGTTTATCGGGCTTATGTCATGCCTGAGACCCTGGAATGCAGAGATTTGTGAGGAATCCTGCGGTAGCATCTCTCCACTCTCTGTCGATGTGGACTCCAGATCTCCGTTCAGCCTCTCTGTAGATGTGGACTCCAGATCTCCGTTCAGCCAGTGACTTTTCTTCTGGAGACCACTTCCTCTTGGACTAAAGAGCCAGCACACATTTCATCAGCCTACTATTGCATTGGCCACTTTTGTTATTAATTCTGGCATGTAAAACACTAGCTGCAATTATGCCCTAAAAAAGTGCAGTATCTTCAATAAACAAAGAAAAATTAGACCTTTCTCACTTGACTGCTTTTCCTAAGAAAATAATGAGTTCATAGTAAAGAACTTTCCTTAAAACATGTGCTAATATATTTCTTTCACTGGAACTTAGATAAGAATTATCTTTTAGTCTTTTATCTTTTAATTAACTTATCTTTTAATCTTTCATGCCTTTTCTAAATCAGTCAGTTTAACTTTATTATTTGGCTAATTTCAAACAACAATAAAAACTGCTTTCCTGGGTGGCAGTTCATAATTAGAGCTGTCTTTGCTGAAGTAGTCACATTGCGCCAGCATTATGTCTTATTTTCCTCAAGTTCCAGCCAAGGTCTCTGTTATTTAGTCCAGTGTTGGATGTGCATATTAAGAAGCTTCCTGCTTTGAGATTTTCTGATCCATAGATCTGAGATGAGACTGAAGAGCCTGAATCCTTATTAGACACCTCAGAGGTGACGATGCATTATTTAAATTCAGAAATGATTGCTTGTAGTCCTTCCACTCCCGTGAAACCAAGGGAGTTTTTCTACCCATCTGTTACTGCTACTTCATCAAAAGCTCTGCCTCTCTGGAGCCTTTAGAACCCCAGATAGATCTCCATATCTCCAAAGTTTAATTTTTCATCACTGTAGAAGGAAGAGCAATCCCATGATCTCTTCCTATTTAGGGTTGGGACTTAAGCTTCCTACAAAAACTCAAAATGTGCAATGTCTTCTCAGTCAACTATTCCAACTCCTTATATAAAATTAAAACTCCAGTTAATCAATGTTTAATAATTATTCCAGTTTAATAAATTATTGGTGCATTTGGGCAGTAATGTCTCAAAAGCTAATTATAGTGAGGCTTTTTAACAGCTATGGCTGGATCCTTGTTTTAAAACAAAAGATTGCTTTCATGGCTTTAGTATAGGTACCTTTTCCATTCACATTTAGTCAAAGAGATAAAAAGATAACAATTGACAACTAAATTTTCTTGTAAAGACTTTGAGTGCATATCAGGGCATAAGAGCATTCCAGTAATTTCTCTATACCCCATAAAGCTAATGCTTGATTAAAATAAAATGGTTCTGTGAACAAAATTTAAAAATGTAGAAAATTGAATACCTGCTTCCAAGAACTCTAAGCTAGAGAATCTTCCTCTTCTTTAGGCTGAGCTATGAATTCTGTTTCTCAGGATCAGAAATTCCTGAACCAGCTGCTCTGTGCAGTGCCGAAACACAAAACATATGGAGAGATGATAGGAACAGTCCATCTTCCCTTATTTATGTTAGAGGGCTGAAGTAATGTTTATGGGATGAGGAATTTGTTTAAGTGAGTGCCTGAATGTTATGAATTTCTTGTCACACTTTGTCTGGATTCCCAATTGATATAGTGAACCAAGAGCAGTACACACATACTCACATGCAAACACAGGCAGTAAAATTCATGCGGCCATATATACATATCAAGAGAGCTTGTTTTCTTTGTGTGTGTGTGTGCTTAGGGAAATCTCTAGACATTAAGGTATCTACATTTATTTGTGAAGTTTAAGGCAGACTAGAAGGGTGGGTTTTGAGTGTAAATAAAATAAATATTTGTCACAAAATCATGGCTGTTAAAAATACTATGTGCATCAATAGAATATACAGTTTGAAATGAAAGGTGCTTAACTATTTTCTTTTTAAAAGAACAATATTGCCAGAGATCTTCTTGCTACCAACAAATATTTTGAAATTTTGCCCTTTTCTTAAAATTTGAAGTCGTGCATGCAAGGGAGACTAGGTATAAAGAAATATGGGATAAATATGAATGAAAATATAAAGATCTATTCTTGTGTTACTGGAAACTGCTAAGCAAAATGCTTGACCTTGTTAGTTGTTAGACCTTGTCTTAGTTCCATTCCCTGCTGCTGTGATAAAACACCCTGCTAAAAGCAGCATAAGGGAGACAGGAATTTATGGCTCAGAATTCTGGGTCACAGTGGATCACTGGAGGAAGTTTAGAAACTTAAAGGAGCCGGTCATATTATTTTCATAGTCAAGAGCAAAAGACGAGGAAATAACATGTGCACACTAGTGCCCAGCTCTCTTTCACTCTGCTTATATAGTTTAGAATCTTCTTCCTAGGGAATAGTTCCACCCAAAGGGGGCAGGTCTTCCCATTTCAGTTGGCATAATCAATACAATCCCCACTGATATGCCCACAGTCCTACATAATCTAAACAATCTCTCATGAAAACTTCTTTCCAAGGTTGTCCGAGGTTGTATCAAGTTGATTTAAAAAAAAGCAATCTCTCTCCCCAGACTGACAATTAAAAGTTCTCTTCTTTCCATATTCTTATCCTCTGAATAATTAATACATTTTGTTCAGAGAAATAGAATAATAATAACCTCACTATGTCATGACTAATGTTTGGAACATGAGAAGACTCAAAATGTTATTGTGTTTGGTTATCCTTATTGCATTTGGGGCATATGACCTATAATACATTCTTTGGAAGACCTGGGAGTCCTCTATAATTGACCATTGTCAAGATTTGATGATAAAAGAGTTGTCTGTAAAGGAAAAGTCCCTCAGTGAAGGTATATAAAAGTTTCAGTCAATTATTTTTATGAGTTGTAATACACTCATTTATATTTGTTTATTATTGGTTTTAAAAAATAAATTAAATCTTTTTAAGGCAAAACAACTTAAAACTTTGATTTATTGAAATCAAAGTAACCAAACTCGCTCACCTAAGTTATTAGTCTTTCACATAAGCTGAGAGCACTTAGTAGCATCTTTCATGAGTCTTATTTGTCTACCTTGTTGGCCTGCCTATTTAAATATAAACTGACATCACCTGTATGTTCTTGTACATGTATGTGCACACAGTTTTGAGAATTAACAAGATCATCTCTGTGAAGAATATTAATTTATATCAGTGTAATTGAAATATATATATATATATAAATTTCACTTTTCCCCGTTGTCTAGAATTTTATTATTTGTTCAAAATATTGAATTTTTCTCTGTATTAAGGTCTTTCAGTGTTGTATGTTGCATTTTGTACAGTAATCCCATACATCTGAGAATCTAGGCATTGAAGACATTCTACAAATGTTTTCCCCTGCTAATTGGAGTGATCTTTAATACTATTATATACATACTTCTACCATAAGGCATTTGTGAGTTTTAAAAATCAGTATTTAAAATATACAACAGTAAGAAACAAATGTTTCCCCTTTTAGCTTCTCATAGTACTCTGTAAAATTTCAAACATACAATTCTTACTAAACAATGTTCCAGCTAGGGCTATAAAATGCAATCAACGGCCTCGTAGAATAACCAATACATAGTGGATATATTTAAGACATGAAACATGAACTATATATTAGGGATTCTGTTTCTGATAATGATGGGCCAGTTAAAAACTCCTTTAAGAGCGAGTAGAGTGTTGGAAAAGATAGTTTTAAAAATCTCATTGAAATGGCTCAGCAGTTAAGGGCAAAAATGTCAGTAATCACTAAGTGATAAGCATTTATAGGGAGCCCTCTACTTGTCTAGCTTACTATCTTAAGGGAGTTCCCAGGCTGTGGTCTGGGAAGGAGAAACACAGGCTGAGCCCCGGAGACTGTATAAGTTGAGGAGATACAACTAATGTTCCATGAAACAAGATAATCTTCCTGGAGCAGATACTGAAAGAGCCAAAGTCTGCAAAGAACAGAACTGAAAGTTAGCTGAGAGCGCAGCTGAGAAAGATTCGCACATGTGTAAAAGAACTATCCCAGACTGGGAAAGAGTACTTTCGAAAGACTGAAAACACAGGTGCCCAGAGAGCATGCAGAACTGGCATGCGCCACTCTTCCCATGAGAAAAACTCATGGGTCCTTCAAAAGAATCGTGAGAATTGCCTTATCTCTGTACTAATGAATAGTTGGCTTTAGAAAGAATATCTATCACATTGCTTCTGTAGAACAGAGCTTAGACAGAAACAGAAAAAGATCAGACTGGACCTAAGTAACTTACTGTGCCCAGAATAAAGCTTGGAGATATTTATAAATGTCCAAAAGTATACAGGACCCAAGAAGGTAGCATTTAAAATGTTTGTTATCCAATCAAAAACTGTCAGGTGTGGAAAGAAGCAGGGAAAAAATAACCCAATCATCCCTGAATTAGAACACAAGGAAGATCTGAAATCTATAACTTGAGGCTCTTCATTTAAAGAGTTGGAAAATAAGATCAAGTAAGCATAAAATAAAAAGAGAATAGAAAATTTCTGTACAGAAGGCAACAGAATAGAAAAACAAAGAAACAGAAATGCTTGGGTAAAATCAATAAATAACAAAGCTTGCTCATTGAAAACATCAATCAAATTGATAAATCTCTAGCTAAACTGATCAGGACAGAAGTCAGAAGTAAACAGTGTCTAGCATAAGAGAGGTTGTAATACAACAGACTTCACAGACACGGTGGGCACTATGGCCACGTTTTCTTCAACAATTTTATTCCAATGAACTAGAAATAGCTGAGGAAACTGAAATAGTCTTCAGTGCTCCAATTAAAGATTATCCAAGAAGGGTGTGGTTAATATATATCTCTAAAGAAGTGGAATTTGTTATTAAAACCTTCACAAAATGAAATTTCCAACTTCAGGTAATTTAATGCATAAATTCTCACCATTCTTTTTTAAGAATTCATTTTGCACTAATATCTGAGGAAAATATGACACTGGATCTTCATCAATTCTTCATAAAACTGCACAGGATATTGTTCGAAACGATTTTGTTTATTGTGATAATACACATTGACCAAAAGCAACTTTGAGAAGGAGAATGTTTATTTGGCTTACACTCCAAGGTCACAGTCCATCTTAGAGGGAAGTTAGGGCAGGAAATCAAGCAATAACTGAAGAAAAAAAGGTGTGTGAATATTTCTTACTGCCTAACACCTAACTTATGCTAAGTTAGCTTTCTTTAAAGTACAGATTTGTGGGACTAGGAATGGTGCCACCCACAGTGGCCATGCACTCACATATAAGTCATCAGTCATGACACTTTCTCACAGATATGGACACAGACTAATCTGATCTGGACAATTCCTCAATTAAAATTTTTTCTTTCCTGGTGACTATGAAGATGGTCCATAGATGATGACCAGAGACAGAGGAAGTAACCGCTTGGTGTTACTTCCAAAAGTTAAAAACTTTCTAGTTTTTTCTATTTTTATGAAGGTAAGATACAGATACAGTTTTTTTCCAAAATATTTAGTGTTTTTATTTTTTCTATTTAGCTATAATAAAAATATACATTGAACATAATCACTCAGTTTAACAATGATTAATAATTATAAAAATATTTATAAAGAACCATATACACGCAGGTGAATAAATATATTATTATTAGCCTCCCAGACATTCCCTGTTACCATGTCTTTGTTCAATGAGTTAGTTAGAACCTGAATTCATGATTTTACTACCCATGTAGAAGATTTTCCATATTACTAATTTGGCTTTGATTTTGTCAAGGATTTTGAATCTTCCTTTCTGATGCTATAATGGTTAACTTTGCTTGTCAACTTGATATGACCTAGAATCAAGGGCAACAGTCTTACTGAAGGATTGTCCACAGGATGCCTGTGGAAGATTGTCTTAAATTAATTGATGTGGGGAGGTCAAGCCCCACTGTGGGTGGCACCATTCTCTCGGCATGAGATCCTGCACTGTACAAGAGTGGATAAATCAAGCTGACCACAAGCAAGTAAGCACACACAAACATTGTCATCTGTCTCTGTGACTCTGGGTGCAAAGTCACTAACTTGTCCAAGTTCTTATCTCAACTTCTCGCAATAACAGACAGTAACCTCGAACTGTGAGCTAATAAATGCCCCTTTCCACTAAGCTGCTTTTGGAAAGAGATTTTATTAGAGCATCAGAAATGAACCTAGGATAGATGTCTGTTCTAGTTTTATATTTCATATCACACCACCGAATATTTAGCCCACAAATCTGCTGTATTTCTCAATGTATTTTTACTTCAATAAATTTTCATCATTCTCCCTATTGACATATGCTATATTTTATTCTGGGTTTATTCTGACACCTTATATTACTTTAACATGGGTAATATTCTTTTATTTTAGCTATATTCTTCTATTTATTTCTTGCCAGCATGTGCAAATGAAGCTGATTCTATACATTTTGCTCTTGAATCTAGAAAACTTTCTAGAAGTTTTGATTATTCTTTTAGTCCATTCTTCTAGTCATTGGAGATTTTTTCTTGTACAAATAACATCTACAGTAAAATTTTTATTTATGTTTTTAATTGTGAGGCAGAATATATGTGTAAATGTATATGTTTTTTACTGCATGAATTAGTACTTTTGGTAAAATTTTGAAGAGCATTAATATTATGTAGCCTTTTTAAATTTCAATATAAAAAAAGATCTATTATGTTGCTATGTAGTTTTATAAGAAATAATGGAAGAGTAAAATCCTTTTTATTGTACTTTCTTAGTATATTTTACTTTTAATATATAATTCTTATCAATTGCTTTGTTAACATACTTAAATAGCTTTTGTATCTAGGTTATATTAAATGTTTATTCTTTTGTTAGAATTAAAAAGTTTGCACTCCATCTGGGTGGTGGTAGTGAACGCCTTTAATCCCAGCACTCAAGAGGCAGAGGCAGATGGATCTCTGTGAGTTTGAGGAAACCTTGTCTCGAAAAACTAAAAAAGAAAGTTGCATTCCTAGAAAGCACAAATGAATGATCCACAAGTTGAGTGCTAATGAATTAAATGAATTGTAAAGCAATAGGAAAAAGAAAACTAAAGTGACATAAGTTAAAGCATAGTGTTTTTATATTACTTCAAAATGTAATAGAGCCCAACTCAAGTTGAAGGATACTTCTTACGTACTCCACAGGTCTTTTTAAAGGAAGCATATCTAGCAGACAAGGTGCTTCTGCCCCTTGTTGAATGAAAGGATAAAGACAGACAAGTTCAGAAACTCAAAGACTGGCTCTAGCAGCAGGCTCTCTGTTACATGCCTACCATTGGGTTCCATCCTGGGAATTCAGGGTCAATACAACACCGCCCAGTTCTTGAAGTATTCTTAGTTAACTGCAGCAAAGTAAGCGAAGAATGGAGGGGGAGAGAGTCTGTCCTGTGTCTGCAGAGCTGCTGACCACGACATGGCTATGTAGGAAGAAGCCTTTCTGCCTGGGGAAGCATTGGGGCAAGCACAGGGATTCTGAGATTGGCATTTTCCTTCCTACAGGGACTAACCTGGAAATGGATTAGAGACTGCTGAGCCTGTGGTGAATTCCTAACGTGACCCTGGTGCATAGAGATGCAAAATTTCCTAACTTCCTACTAACATAGATTTAAGTAGTTGACTGAACTGCTGGCACATTCTCTGAGCACCAGCAATGAACTCCAACATGGTGCTGGATGTTTAAAGTATGTTTTTGGTTGGCAAGGCGTCTTGAAACGTGTGAAGTCCAACTGGGGGCTCAGAAGGCCTGGAGAGTGCAAAAGAAGGTTGGAAAAATAAGAAAAGGACTGAATGAGTACGGGAAAGATAAAACTTGGGGAGGCAGAGGTGGAGAATGGAATTTGGGAGACAGGGACAAGGGCAGACCTATCATTTACTGCTTGAGGGACCCTATTATGCAAAGAACTTCATGCTAAGGATGGTGAGCATCTCTGTAGGGAGAGGAGAGTTTCTTTGCTCCCCATTCTTCATACACAGTGTGACCAGGTGACATCATTACCCCTCAGATGTACGCCAGTGTTTACCAGACTGTGATACTCAGGTACCCTTTCTGCATTTTAACAGGACAGGAGCACCTGATACTTGACTTAGATACAGGCTCCCAGGACAGTCTAAATCCACATTTGCTGGGATTAATGATCTCTGAATCTGTACCTGTCTGTGTGTCTGTCTGCCTGACTCCCTGCCTGTCTGCTGTTTATCATCTATCTACTTCTGTTTTTATTCTATTTTTAATTATTTCAAACAGTATTTAAATTTAAATATATTTTGAATACAATCTTCCATTTCCTCAAGGGATTATAGCTTGATTTTCATTGATCTAACAACTAATATCCACATGTAGGGAAATACATATCATATTTGTCTTTATGGGTCTGATATACATCACCAAGGATGATTCTTTTTTGTTGTTCCATTGATTTGCCTGCAAATTTGAAGATGTCATTTTTAAAGACTGAGTAATACTCCATTGCATAAATGTAGGACATTTTCTTTATCTATTCGTCCACGAGGGATATCTAGGTTGTTTCCAGTTTCTGGTTATTATGAATAGAGCAGCAATAAACATGACTAAGTAAGTGTCTCTGCTATTTAGGATGAGGCATCTTTGGGGTTTGTAAAAGTTTATTGAAAATCTTACTCTCAATTTTTGTATTTGTCAATTGAGAATGACAGATCTTGGACCTGAACCATATCCAGATTGGCTTTATCATCGTGTGTGTGTGTGTGTGTGTGTGTGTGTGTGTGTGTGTGTGTTATATGATAGAAGATTGCATTTATGTATGTATGCATGTGTTATATATATATATATATTACATATAGTGTATGTGATGTATGTTCATACATGCGGCACTCAGTGAGCACCGTCTGTGCACCCATTAGGTCTGATGTAGTATTGTATTTTTCATTCTATTAACTCCTAAAAGATGTTTTTAAAAATATGTTAATTCTTCTAGTAGTGCACTACCAAATTCCAACTATCAATTTGTTGAGTGTTTGTAGAATTTTCCTTTACCTAATGAACTGAAATTTTATTCTTTTCACTACGTAATGAATTTCCTTATGAAGAACAATGCTAAGTCCTTGATATCACATTTTATTAGAATAAATTTTCTATACTAATATTATTTTGATCACACACACACACATATATATATTTCATTTAAAAGTATGAAATGAAAAAGAACTTTTAAAAAAATAAAAAAGTGAAATGTAATGAAAACACTCTGTATTTCTAAAAATTGATTTTCTTACTTATATTTAAAGCTTGCAACATTTTGAAATGGGTTATATATTTTGCTAGTAGGAATGTTAGTATAGTGAAGGAAATTAAGATATCTATTATCTGACATAGTTACTGATATTCTTCACAAGACCGGCAAAGATCAACTAGCCATCTCACACACAATATCATAGCTCTAGTCCTCATGTTCTGTACATTGTCTTTGAATCTGTGCATCTCCATCTGCTGCTGTGTCTCTTGACTCCTCATTTCTTGAAATCCTCACTAAACACTGTTTTACTTTGTATTGCATATTTGGTATTATTTAAAAATCAGTTTAAGTGGTATCTTGCAGAACTTTTTTTTTGTATGGGTTATGTTGCTTAGCATAATGTCTTCCATGCCCAGCACTATTATGGCAAATGGCAGGATTCCTTTAAGGTTGAAAATAGCTCTCTGTGTATACATTGATAAGCATATATTTAAGAGATACAGTTTTTAATTTTTTTTCCAGGCAGGATTCCTTTGTGTAAAAGCTCTGGAGCTCACTCTATAGACCAGGTTGGCCTTGAACTTATAGAGTTCCACCTGTCTCTCCCTCCTGAGTACTGGGACTAAAAGTGTGTGCCAACATGCCTGGCAAGGTGTGTTTTTATACATTCATTTATTTATGCACATTTAGGTTGTAATATACTACAGCCTTTGATAAAATACTGCAAAATTCATGAGATTGGCGATTTCTTCATGAACTAGTGAGTCAGGTCTTTTTTGTGCATACTACCAAAAACAGGATTCCTGGGTCAGATGGCAGTTGTAATTATAATTCATTATAACTAAATATATTATGAGCAAGCACATGTTTTATTTTTATAAACTCTGCTGTCCATTTATTTTTTTCTTCTTCTTTTTGCTTCTTTTGAATTAATTTTTTTCTTTATTTTATTGGCTTTCAAGTTGTGTGCTATTTCGTCATTCTTTCAGTGGTTATTCTAGAAATAATACCATCACTTTAAAAACATTAAACCCACTCTGGTGTAGTGTTATTCATTAAGTCCATCTTTTTCCCAGATCAGGAAAAATCTTGGAATAACTCAACACCTGTGTGATTGATTATTCAGTGCAATTCTTACCCGAAACCTGCCTTTCTCTTTTTCTCCCTCCCTCTCTTTCTGTCTCAATATATGTATTACATATGTGTACACCAAAAGATATCATCATTACAGCCAGATGTACTTATATATACACACACTTGCTATTTCTCATTATTATCCTCAATCACACCTGAGTGTTGTCTATTTCCCTGTAGGTCAATTTTTCCTTTCACTCGAAGAACTTGTGGAATGTAATTTATTACAGGTCACCAATAATGAGCTTTGAAATTATTTGTGTGTGTGGTCTAAGTTCATGTCTGAGTTCTCCAACATCTTCCCCTCCAGCACAATGAAGGTGATGTTCTGTGATTGTTCTCTAATTTCCATTGCTATTGTTCCGTTATCAGCTGTCTAACTGCATGGTAAAGCTTTATAAATCAAGTTCTTCAGCTTAATTGGTTTGTTATGTAGCCCAGGCTAGCCCTGAAGTTACTATACACCTTGATCACCCAATCCTCCTGCCTTACCACCTGAGTGCTGGGCTTATATGTATGTGCTGCGTTTTGTTTTGCTTTTAAATATTTTATCTTTGTCGTGTTTTTAGTACTTTTACTATGAAGTATTTTTTTGCATTATTTGTAGTTCATTGTCATTCTTGAATTTATAAATATATTTTCCTTAAAAGGTGAGAAAATCAACTCATGAGGAGGAAGATCTATTTGTTTCACAGTTTCAGTCCAGCTCTGTTGTTTTGAATCATATTGAGAGGTAGAAAATCAATTTATCCAGAGTATGGCACACCTATTTAATACTTTGTGGTGACCAGGAAGTAGAACGGATAAAAGAGGAATATGCTTTTCAATACCATAGCCAAGGGGAATTTCCACACACACATAATTTGACTAATTACAATACTAACCTTCAGTTGGGGTTTGATGTTTATGTATGTCCTGTGGTATAAAGTTCTTACATGATTTATTTCTTTTAAAATTCTCATTATTCTTCTCTGAAAGATTTTCTACATTAATTTTACCCTGAGAAACTTTAGACACAGATGACTTTATTGATTTGGACACAGATTACATAGTGGAGCGGATGGCACAAAAGGACGTGCTCATAACCATTTACTCTGATTCCTATCATAAAGAATGGGACTGCTTCAAAATTAATTTTCAATATACACATCTCCGACTCAGTAACCATTCTGAAGTATTAGATGTTGCCTTAGTCTGTTAAGGCACAAAATTGGCTTTATAATTTTATCTAATATTTTCAAAACAAAATGGTGGTTCTACATTTTCAGGTAGATATATATTTATAGTAGCATACCCTAACCAGTGAAATAACATTGGAATCTACAAGCTTATATCATTCTGAATAAATGTGTTTGTCTTATAATAAGTCAACTGAATAAATAAAATCTACTGAGTTATTTCAGTTTTTCAGCTACGTAAATGAACCTACACAGTGTTGGTGGAGCTTAACTATGATGTGGGATTTGCGTTGCTTTTATTGGTTGATGAATAAAGTGAGTTAGTTAGGAATAAACCTAAGCCATTGGTTAAACAGTGTTGTAATTAATATGTATATAGTTTTGTGTGATTATTTGTGTCTGGGTGATCATAAAATAATGGCATCCAATGAGGGGCAAGAATTTCCACATAAGACCTGAGAAATCTTTTTTTTTTTTTTTAAGATTCTAGACAAAAACAGAATCAAACTCAACTTCTTGGTAACTGTCTTTTCCCCAGTAGGCTCTGTTTGCTGCCACAAGCAAAAGTGCACTCCCCTTCTACAAATAAAGCACAGTTTCATGGCAATACATAGATTAATAGAAATAGGTTAATTTAAGATGTAAGAGCTAGCTAGGAATATGGCTGAGTCATTGACCAAATAATGTTGTATTTAACATAGTTTCTGCGTGATTACTTGGGTCTGGGTGGCTGGAAAATAAAAGTGGAGTCTCTGTCTACAAACTATCATCCTGATTAGTCTAGTAATAACTACACACAGGCCATCAGCCTAATCATTTCATCTCCAGAGTCTCAGCTCTCGCCTGGTACATTTATTTTCCTGTTCCTGATTCTTTAATGTTCAAGTCCGATTCAGGCCTGCTGACCTTAGTGCTGGCTTTCTCTGAAGCTTTGGCAAATAGTCAAGCGTTCATTCTTTCATGATGGAACCGAGGTTCCAGTAGCTATTTTTATAAACTAAACCCCCTTCCTCACTCTCTGAAACCTCCTTTAGTGTCTTATACAACCCCACCCCCAAACCTCCCACTTCCTATCAGGATTCCTGGAGGTGAACATTCATAACCAAACATCTTCATTCTGTCTTGCTTTCGTTATTGGAACTGGTGTGAATGTGATTTCTTGTTTTCTAGAGACCAGCTAAATAAGACTTTCTTTTGGAGGACCCAGTTCACAAAGAGCTAATGCCTGTGCTATGTCTCCCCGTTTCTCCGAGCAAACAAAGTCATTGAGCACATCAGAGTTGACGTCATATTTTGCAACAGACCATATGCCAGCCTCCAGCCAAATTTTACCTCTGCCTGTCTCTCTTCATTATTGAAATTTTCCTTTCTAATTAAAGGACAAGATTTGTAGGCACAGTATGATTCAAAAGAAAAGTAGACTTGTTCTAAGTAGGTTCATTCCTGAAACAGGGCAGATTGGATATGGTCTGAGGTTAAACACATTGGAGCAATGGCCTAAGACTGGGCTCCTGGGCAACACAATAGTGCTGGGATGGCAGACAAAGTCTCGCAATGTGACCACACAATCCCCATAGTTGTCCGTGGGCGCACCGCCGCATGCCCTACAACTATGCCATATGCTGTATTTTCTTCCTTGAAATAAAAAAAATTTGAAGTCACTGCATGAGAAAATAAACCAAAGATTTTATTTTTGGCTTTTTATGTGAAAACTAAATCCATGGCTGTTTAAAAATACAGCTCTTCACACTAATGATGAAGTATCATAATATTTCACAGTAGAGTTTACCAAAGACTATTAGGATCTGACTAAGAACTGAGGCGTGGTGACGTGCTTAGGATCATACTGACTTTCTCTTCTTGCCCTCTTAGGCAATGGATCATCCTTAAAAGAAAGAAATATTTATTATTCTCAATAAAAATAACAATCCAAACATAAACCACTAGTCAAATGTAATGCCTTCACTGAATACTGAATTTGAACATTAGATATACATAAGTTCTAAAGTAGAGTGTTTTATGAACTAAATAGAAACCTTGAGCCTTTGATCAGTGTCCAAACACTGCATTCAGCAGCTGTTTCAAATGAGTGGAACTTGCAAGTTATGTTGATGTGATTTCGTAAGTTTTTGGTGCATGGAGGGAACAGGAGAGACCTCAAGGATGACTTTTATCTCTTTTGTATATTTCATCTCCTGAGAGGTTATTTTCATGGACCAAGGACGAATCCTCACTAAGTGTCCCTTAACTGTAAGAATGGTGATGTTTTCCCTTCCTTAGGTGAATTATCTCTCTTCTGCTCCTCTCTTCTTTTCGTTCTGCTTGTCTCTCAAGCTCTGTGTATTCCTCCTAACTGCCTTTCCATCACACAATATCTACTATTCAAAAGTTATACCTTATCATTAGGAGTAATTTAGTTTATTCTTTTCCTTCTATTTCTTTTGTTATTCATTTTGTTTTTTTTTAAACAAAGAAATCAAAGCCCAATGACTTTGTTAAGTGATAGAACTTCCTACTCTACTTATCTAGGGTCTGAGATAACTGTTGTACAGATGTGTGTATACATGTTTACATGAAATCACATGCCTTTCAACACACACACACACACACACACACACACACCTTTCCCTTCCAAAGCAAAAAAAAAAAAAAAACCTCCTTCAGTTAGTCTATGGCTCATTTTCAAAACACTATCAACTTTTATAAACAGTTACACTATTTCAAAAGAAAAAAGAATCTACTATTCAAATCATGACTAACAGAAAAATATCTACCCAAACAGATAAAGAAAGCCTTAAGAAAGCATCTTAAATCATGAGATGCTTTTACTGGGTCAGGGGAAAAAATGGGCAAAATTGTCTATAGTTACTGCTTAATCTAAGTTCAGCTCCCGGGACCAGACATGTACAAACGTGCATGTAAAATAAGTAAAATGTAAAAAGATAAAGATGCCTTCTATTCAGCCCTAGTTTGACAGTGATACAATTTTGACTACATGCTGTGTTAATTTGGTGAAAGGTGTCTTTCTCAAGCCAGGCTGTGGAAGTGTGCATTGATAGAACTTTGGTACAAGATAATCTGTCAACATCTATCAAAATCAAACGTACGTATTTGCTTTGACCCTGCAAAACTTGCTTCTGGGAATGTATCCTGCAGATCCACTCACATGGAGGTGTGATTATGCATGTATGAGACATTGCCACGAGCACAAACTCAAGAGAAGCAAGCCCAGTCTCATGTCTAACAAAGACCTGTCAGTTAAAGAAAGTGTGATGAACTAACTTGATATGAAATGATCCAAGTGTAAAAAGAGGTGGCTTGAGACCCGAGAAAAGGCTGCCAGCATGAGGACCTGTGCTCAGATCTCCACACACATCTGAAAAGCCAGGTAAGGTGACACATGCTGGAATTCTAGTCCTAGGTAGCTAGAGACAGGAGGATACTTGGGGCTTGCTGGCCAGAAAATCTAGATGAGCTACATATTCAGTGAGAGATCCTGTCTCAAAAAATAAGGCAGAGAGTGATGTAGGTAGAAGCCTGATGTCAATCACTGGCCTCTACATGTATGCATCTACAGCTACACACACACATACACATGTACCCACACAAATAGACAGACAGACAGACAGACAGACAGACACACACACACACAAGAAAAGAAAGAAAAAAAGCTAATTGCATGCACTAAATGGAACAATAATTTTAGATAGAGTTTTCAGTAATAATATTACTGCACGCAATTGAAACCATTGCTGGGATAAAAACTACATGTTGTGTAGGAGCGTGAATGTTTGCAGGACCCACTACGGGGAAGACCATGAAGAGAAACAGTCAGATGCGATATCCCTGCAAAGAGACACCAGGAAACTCACGTTTCATCGGGCTATTCAAATTATTTATCAATTGAATGTTTAATGTGGCTACAAATAAGCTTTTTAACTCCCAGTCACAGGTGAGCTTGTTTGGGCCTGGTTGCCATAACAGCAATATATTCATGACCATGCAAATCTTACCTAGTTTGTATTGAGATCACTCCATTATTATTTAAATATATCAATAAGGTTATATTATACTCCAAGTAAAACTATATTAGCAATTATATAACAAAAATGTCTGGTGGAAATTGGTTAAGGCAATTAATACCAATGAAAATCAGTTCAAACACTTTACAATTTCTCACTGTACAGGATTGCCCATGGCTGTTGTGAATTCCACAGAAGACAATCATTTAAGCACTCAACAGCTATCTGCCCAAAAGGTTGATATTCAAGAAAAGCTACTAACTTTTGCCATAAAATCAGGAGTTTTCAATATACCTTTAAATCATTATCTCAAAAAGTATTGAGGGGTTCAAAGGAATGAGGGAAGACCGGCACTCCAACACAAGGAGATAGTAGCATTTGAACTTGGCCCTCTGGCTCAGGTGGAAGTACTGGACACTAAATTCTGCTACTGATGAACTAGTTTGTAAATTTTTGGAAACATTCATAAACACAGAAAAGTATATTTCAGTGTAACATTGTGCATTTATTGAGTCTAAAGGTATAACTGTAGGGACTTGAACTGTGTATCATAAAATTAGTTTCCCCACTTGGATGTCTACAGGAAGGAGACACCACACTCTTAGACACAGGACTTGGAGGAATAAGCTGGAACTGACCCACAGTGGAGAAAGTTGCTCATAACATCACCTAGTACTTTCAAAGGACTTTGTTTAATTTTTATTATATTTTGATCATTTAAAACAATTCTTAAATTTAAATATATTTTAATCACATTGTTGTATGGAGCACAGGGGCCCTTAGTTCGTGCCTGGCTATCTTACACCAGGAATAATCACACAGAAACTTTATTTTTTTAAGCACTGCCTGGCCTGTTAGTTCTAGCCTCTTATTGGCTAACTCTTACATCTTGATTAACCCATTTCTATTAAATATGTGTATCACCACATGACTGTGGCTTACCAACAAGAGTCTAACCAGTGTCTGTCTCAGGCAGGAGAACCATGACGTCTGCCATCCTGCCCTTCTTCCCAGCATTCAGTTCTGTCTCTCTGCCTACCTAAGTTCTGCCCTATCACCAGGCCCAAAGCAGTTTCTTTATTAATCAATAAAAGCAACACAAATACAGAAGGACCTTCTACGCCATCACATTCTTTCCCTACTACAAAACCTTCCAGATCATCTCCCACTTCCTACCCTCCAAACTTTAAGTTCTTTCTCAAAAAACCCAAATACAACAACTCCCCCCCCACCAAATCAAGATAACAAATAAGCAAACAAAAAATGGTACCCCAAAAGGAGACCAATGAGCAATCAAAAAACCAAACTGTCACAAATAGAAGTACACACCCTAAAGAAAGCCTGTGGATTCTATTCTGTACTGTTCATCTGCTCCTGAAATGAGGCCCGCCCTTGAGTGCTGGATCTACTTGGTGTCACTCCCTGGGAGAAAGCTAAGTTTTCCTTTCCCAGAAGGTGTAAATTACCATTCAGTGGTTAGCCTTGATCCTAGTGTCTAGGTTTTCTTTCATTCATTCATTTTTAAAATAACAAAATAAAATATAAGATAAAACAAAAACCATCACATCAAAGTTGAACATGACAAACCAACAAAAGAAAAAGAGCCCCAAAGAAGACACAAGAATCAGACAGTCGGTCATTGGCCAATGTTCAATAAAACCGCTTAAGTGGAAGCCATAATATATATCCAGATGGTTTGGTACCAGGCCCATGCAGGCCCTGTGCGTGCTGCCTTAGTCTCCGTGAGTGCATATGATCTTTGCTCATATTGATTTAGAGGGCCTTGTTTTCTTGGTGTCCCCTATCCCCTCTTTCTTTCACACTCTGTCTTCACTTCTGTGGGATTCCCTAAGCTCTGAGGGGAGGGATTTGGTGGAGACATCCCTCTTATGGACAAGCATTTCCAAAAACTTTGTAAGCATTCCATAGAAAGAAAAAGTGACATCAGGCGAACATTTAATGCCTTTTTTCCCATATTCCCCAGCCCTGTCATGCCCATGGCTCCTTTCTATTTGCCAGGCTTCTGCTGTTTCTCCAGCCTCTTCACTCACACCTACAGATTCGAGCTATGGCTCACAGATAAGAGGGAACTCGTGGTGTTTGTCTTCCTGGGTCTGGGTTACTTCACTTAGTATAACATTTTCTAGATCCACTACTTACATGTGGATTTCATGTCTCCATTTTTCTTTATACTAAATAGAATTCCATTGTGTAAATGTATCACATTTTCATTATTCGTTTATCAGTTGAAGGACACTTCAGTTACTTCTACTTCCTAGCAGTTGTGAATGGCTGAGCATCTGTAGACTAGGGTGTCAAGTCCCTGGGGTATATGCCAAGGAATGGGAGGGCTAGGTCAGATGGTAGATCTACTTTTAGCTTTATGATAGTTCTCCACACTGGTTTGTCTTTAATGTAACACATTTATTTCAAGAACTGCATGTCTTTCCATCTCCACTTTCATTTTTACACCTCCGAATTGCAAATATATTTAATTATTCTGGAATTATCTAAACATTCCAAGTTGTCTCTTACTCCTCTGACTCTTTGTATATTAAGATACTTAATTTTGATTGTCAACCTGATAAGATGTAGGATTATGAGGTAATAAGACCCTAGGAATGTCTATGATGGAGTTTCTCTATTGGATTAATTGAAATTGGAATACCCACAGCAAATGCGGTGGCCACATTCCACTGGCTGGTGTCCTACAGTGGATATGATTCTTTCTTTGCTTCTTGATTGTTGGCACAGTATTATCAGCTGCCCCATGTTCTTTGTCAATTTCCAAGCCACCATTCCTTCCCCATCATAATAGAGTGTGTTCCCAATTGTAAGCCAGAATGAACCTTTTATCCATAAAGTTTACTTTTACTGGGTGTTTGTTTGTAGGGATGAAAGAAGTCACTATAAATAGAGGTTTTACTCCTGTATCGCTATCCATTGCTCAATATACTACTGTTTTTGTTGTGGTGTCAGATTATCTGACAAAAGCATCTTAAGGAAGGAAAACTTAACCGTGCTAACAAATTGAGGGATCAAACCATCATAGCAGGGAATGGACAGCAGCAGAAGCAGCAGTAGCCACTTACATAGGTCTTAAATGAGGAAGCAAAGAGAAATAAATGCTGAAACACAGCTGCCTTGGAACTCAGCTCAGTTCTTTTTTTATGTTTCTTGTAGCCCCTGAGATGGTACCACCCACACTCAGGGTGAGTCTTTCTCTTCAGTTGAATCTCTCTAGAAGAACCTTCATACATACACACACCCAAACACATGTGTCTCCTAGGTGATTATAAATCCAATCAGGTTGTCCACAAAGCTCAACGATCACATTCAACATTGAGATTCTCAGCTCAGAGTATGTTTCTCATGGGAAATTTTTCTGAGACTTCCTTAGTGCCTCATTTTTATCAAGACTCTCTCCATGTCCCAGCTCTAGGCTCCATAACTAACTACCTTTCCATACCTGTGTTATAGGTTATATGTCCTGTAATATAAATTTCCTGTCTTTACTCTCAGTACATAACCAATTTTGACATTGACAATGTCCCCCAAACAGTAAATTTCTAGAATTTAGTAGTAATTCAGGATTAACCAGCCAATTTGGCAAGTGAATTAGCAAACTTTAATGATTCACATTGTCAAGTGGAAATTGTACCTTACAGTGATTCCATATCCCACTCAAAGACTTGGATGCTCATGCTAGAAAGAAAATGATAGCAAATATAACCTCCTTATTTATTGATAGTAACAGCATCGGTTAGCACCTTACTGTGGAAAACGCCTGTTCACTTCTGCAACGTTCTTTGGATGGGAAGATGCAACGACTCTTGTTCCTTGTACTAGGATCTTCACCCAGTGTCATTAGAAACAGAGCCCTTCCTTTCCTCATTTCTTCCTTCCTTCTTCTATCACTCCCTCTCCAACCTTGTTCTGTTAGTTTTTGTCAACTTGACACCAACTAGAGTCACCTGGGAAATCAAAACCTCAGTTGAAGGGTTACCTCCATCAGATTGAAGTGAACAGGCTCAGCTCTCTGAGGTCAGTGCTGGTCCTGAGCAGGTGGTCCTGGATTGTATAAGAAAGGAGTTCCAGCAAGTTAGTAATCAATATTCCTCTCTGGTTTCCTCTTTGTTCCTCCCTCCAGGTTCCTGTTTGAAGACTTGCATTGACTTTCCTCCAGGGCAGACTGAAAGGGAAATAAACACTTCTTTTCTCCAGCTCCTGTGATTGTGGTGTTAATCACAACAGCAGAAAGCAAACTGGGACGTCCCTTCCCTTCCCCCTTCTTCCATTTCTCCTTTCTTCTCTTCCTTCCTCTCTCCCTTCTTCCATCCCTCCCTCTTTCTTCCTTTTTCCTCCTTTCTTCATTTTCTTACCTTCTTCTTCATTCTGTCTTCTCTGCTCCCTTACTTCGTTCCTTTCTTGAAGTGGCCATCTAAATATACAAATCTATTCCCACAAACACACCCAAATCACCACCTGTAGCCTCAGGTCATGAAGGAATAAGACAGGGATACAAATAGGCCTGTTTCACAATGCGAAAAGTGTGCCCTTGGTTGATTGAATCTTAATTATTATTATATATTCGTTGAACACTTTGTTATATTTAATTTTTCCATTTTTTTCTTGAATTAAAATGATGAACTTATAACCCTGATGTAGCCAGTACACTCTCTGCCAAACCTCTGTCCTCAGTTTGCTCTGGTGATGTAAGGTTACAGTTGTGTCCATTCAGAAATAATTTGAACATCGTCTATTTCTTTTATCATTAAAGAAAAGAAAAGAAAGAAAAAAGGCTAAGTTGGTAACCGTTATGTAAATTATTTGGTCCTAAAGGATGATTCATCCTCAAGAGAGAAGGAATTAGCCTCAGGCTTGCCTGACTGGGGAAGGTTTATTGACATTGCTCCTTGGAGGAAGGACTGCAAAGGACACTTGAGGGTTTCTGGCTTCTCATTTTCTAGGGCTTCTAAAACTCTTAAATGTGACACTGATAATAAGATGATACACTGTCAGACAATGATGTGTGTGGCTTTCCTCTCCTCCCCCATCCCAGCTATTAAAGCCACATTCAGTGGAAGACACATAGTAATTTGTTGAAAATCACGATTCGCTAAGAAACTCTCACAAAAACCCCAGAGCCCATTATATTAACAGAAGTGACAAGAAAATAAATGTTTTTGACAAGGAAGTGTTCCTATCCTGAGAAGACGGCTGCAATATCGATGATTATTCTGGAATCAAACTTATTTAAACACACTGTCTCTGATACTTAATAAATGTGGAGAGTGTGGCTGTTTGTGGCTAATAAAACTTAGTTTGAATTCCTCCCCCTGCCTACTCTGCTTTCCCTCCATGGGCTCACTTAAAATGCATTAAGAAGCAGCAAGCCAGATCAGGATATTTGGCTGCAGAACTTAAATAATTCATTTATGCACCGCTGCTTCCAGGCCGCTTTTGCAAGCACTGTAATGAGACAAGCTGCGAAGTGTTTTACATGGGAAGAGGCATTCAAATCTCTGAAAAGAGGTCTTTTTCCCATGCCTTCTTTCCTTGAGTTCCAGATATAAGCAACAAGGAAAGAATTGCAAAACTCTAATGTCTCCTAGGAAAACATCTGCTATTTACCTACTTTGCAAACCTACCTACCTGGCCAGACTGGAGCCATTTCTATGCTTTCAGTAACTATAATTAAAGCTTTGTCATTTTCAAAAGACTTGATTCCTAAGTCCATTGGTAAAATTGTTAGAAATCTCATCCAATTCCCAAAGCATATTTGAGTAGAAAGACATCCTAAGCACTTCTTGAAGTTTATCTCAATTTAAAAACGGGAAACAAAGCGATCGATATTGCAAAATTTAAGAATCGATAGCTCCTAAACAGCTAATAAGCATAATGTAGAGATCTTTATGAGTATTGGTCTTTTAAAAAATAATATGAAGATGGGATGCCCTTGGAGGCTCACAGAGCAGCTTCTAGTCCGACAAGGATGGCTGTGGGTCCCTGCAAGATCTCCAGGGTGGCAGCGCCATGTGGCCGGGGGAGTCAGGCGGGCGGTTAAGGCGGATAAAAGGCTCACAGGACATAATAAATAAACATAAGGGTAAACATTTATTACTTAAAAAGAAACAGAGAAACAGAGAGACAAAGATAGACAAATATAAAGACATAGAGACATAAAGACAGAGAGAAACATGTGCACACGACACGAGACAAACACACACAAGAGAGAGAGAAGATGGTGGCGAGGGAGGTCCAAGTGGCTGAAGTGGGCGTGGTTAGTTCTTAAAGTGACCCCAAAAGAATAACAATGAGTGTTGGATTCAGCAGTGTTAATTCCACAGATTCAAGGAGAAAGACCATCGACCCAAGTCATCAGGTCCAAATTAATTAAAACAAGCCCTTTTGTTCGTGTACATAGGCTGTCTTTCCCTAAAGGTAGAGTCTAAGAGCTCAGCTTTGGATATGTGGAAGGTAAGGGCTTTTATAGCTCAGAGGTAGGGGGTTTCCCAAATGGCAAATTTGTTAAACGAATAGGCAGGGTTAGAGAATCAGAATATAAGCATAGTAAGTTAGCTATAACAATCTCCTGAAGCATAGGCATGATAACAAGATAGGAATAACAATATTGTCATAACAAGGTGGTCACAACAAGGTGGTCATAATAACCTTTGGAAACAAAGGCATGATTGGCCATTTCTTGGAACAAGCAGTACAGAGCCATTTCTAGTTAAGGTCACAGGTTAGGTAGATTATAGGTTGAGAAACAGATTTAATCATAAACAGGAATTAATCTATTATGTCTTTACTATAAGATGGCTTTCATGCCTAAAATGGAAGTAGACTGGTTTATCAATAGGATAGCTATCAGTGAGAGAATATGGGAAATCTAAAAAATCAATTTATTGAAAAAGTAGCACTACAAATTGTTGAGAAGGGTAATGCTAGAAATGAAAACAATTCCATATAATACCTGTTGACATCATTGGTAAAGACACCATATCCACAGAATCTATCAGTTGAAAATCCAAATGACAGAAGTATTGTGTAGCAAATTTCTGAAAGATTCACAAACAAGTGAAGTGAGCAATAACAAAAGACAAAGCATATCAGAAGTACATTAACTTTAAAATATTGCATCAGTCCATACTCTTTATCGATACAAGAAGTTTTGAGTTATTTCTTTCCTTGTGGTGTTTCATGTAGCAAACAAACAACACTGATTGGGAGCTACTATCTACAACCCCAGCTCAAACTCATAAAACTCTCAGATTGAGAGTATGTATCATCTCAGAGGTTTTCAAATGAACTACCTCTTTCATTGGGTTTCTAGTATGAGTGTACTGACTTTATGAGTATAGTTCTCAGTTCCTGCCTTGGTGTTCCTAAAGGCTATAGCTAAACCACCCACATTGCTCCAGAGATTACCTCCAACTTCTGTGTTCACTTCTTGAACCAATCTCCAGCCCTTTGTTGTGCAGGCTGGCTGTTGTAGGAAAAGAGAAAGTGGAAGCCTGGTAGGTGGTTGCTGTTGGTCACAGGGGGAACCACACAGCGAGGAAATGACCCCTGCCTCCCAGTTTCATTCTTCAATCTGGACTTCACATGTAGTCATAATCCTTAGCCTTTGCCTGCCGAGAGGGCCCGTGGTCCACTTCTTTAGCCCGTTTCTTTCTGGTTCTTCATGCTAGACGAATGTAAGCCATTGTCTTGGAGTGACCTCATCCAGACCCCTATAATTAGGGCCAAATCTCTGCCTCAGCATTTTCCAAGCCAACAGTATACCCAGACCTTGTGAATTGAAGAGAGTAGAGGGGAGCCTTTAGTATAATGGAGCTTTCTCACTTCAGATGAGCATAACTTGGGGGTCAGAATCTTAGTCAATCAATAGCCACCGAAGCCACTCTAGACCAGTGGCCTGAATGTCCTTTATCTCTTGGATTTAAAATGTGAATTTCACAGATGGAGAACTTTCAGGAATCAGTTTTATTACACTTGAGAGCTTAAGAGAAACCGATCAAGCAAAGTTTCTATATAACCCTAGCGGATCCCGAGAAAGGGTTGGCACTTAGAATCTCTATTAGTTACTAAAGGTTAATGTGGGTTTGCTGTGTTTATGCATGGGGTCGGGTACCCTGGGGAGTGTAGTCATTCCACAGAGGGATGCCCATGTACTTCTGAATCCCACTGTCTGGACTAGAGTTTCTGGCACACCTTCAAGGGCCAGTGAAGTATCTTATCTAATCACAATGAGCTTCCAAAAATTGAGTTGCTACATAAAAGGAGAATTAAAGCAAAACGAAGAAACTACTCCCTGAACATTTTTGGTATTTTTGTCCTCTGACTGGGACAGAACTGCTTGTAGAACCAAGAACATTCCAATGCTTCTGGCCAAGGCAGATTGGGCCATGAAGTATAAGAGGCAGAACTGCTCCTTTCTTAGGTCCCCACCCTAACTGCCTGAGCAGAATCTGTCTCTTGTCCTCATCACTTAGTGATTCCACACAAATCTTGCTGTATCACTGATGTAGGTGTGTGTGTGTGTGTGTGTGTGTGTGTGTGTGTGTGTGTGTGTGTGTGTGTGTAATTCCATGGTTGCTTCCCCTAACTTCAGCAGAAGACACTCATGGTCCTTCTTGAGATCTCAAGTAATTTAACACATTTATTTTTAACTATTTCTCTTACAGGCATATATTACTGTACATAAACCTGACTGATTTCTTGGCTTTGAAACTGCCATCTTACCTAGAATTCTCTCAAGATGTCTTTGAGAATTCTATCCAGCTTGGGTAATTAGGTAGTAGATGAGGCATTAAATACTGCTAGAATATATAAAATGGAACAATTTGGGGAAAACATGAATTCCATTTTATATAAGAGATTTTTGTTAGAAATATTCAGAAGCCTCTTGGGTGCATGAGAGACAGATGCAAAAACCCAATTTGTGTTTTATTCACATACAAAAAGTTAATATTGTATTACTAAATAGTATAGAAGAAATTTCATATGGGGACATCCTTAGAGATAAAACAACCAGGGGCTCAGAAAAAAAAAAAACTGCAGAAGCCAGAGATGATTTCCACAGTAAAGAATTACGGTGAGATACAGAACACAGAAGCGAGAGCCCAGCTCTTTACAGAGCGATGCCTCTGTCCTGATGTTGGAAAAGGCCCAAAGAACTGCTGTCTTTTTTCAAAACAGGAATTAAAGATATGCAAGAAAGGCAGAAAAGCTCGGTCTTCAGATCCTCCTACAGATTCCAAAGCTGTAGCAACAGAGGAGCTGAAAGAGAACAGGCTTCATATGTAAACAAGAAATGGTTCTCAGATTAAAAAAAAAAATATGATAGATTCGAATTTGTCTCTGCAGTCGCAATTCATTGCATAAGATAAATTACATTTTTGTTCCCTAATCCAGGATCTCTGGCTTTCTAGACTTCTGCACATTGCCTTTAATGACAATATTGCATGAGCTGAATTCTATGTTCCCCCTTGTGCATGTTAGATGTTGTCAAATTGACACAAACTAAATCAACTGGGAAACGGCGACCTCAACGGAGGAACTGCCTCTATTAGACTGGTCTGTGAGCATGTCTGTGGGACATTTTCTTGATCAACAATTATGTGGGAGGGACTAGCTTGGTGTAGGGAAAGCATGCCCTGGGTAGGTGTTCCTGGTATGTATAAGAAAGCAAGCTGGGCAGGTCACCAAGCACCGTTCCTCTTTGTTCTCTGCTTCATGTCTGCCTTGGCTTAACTCAGAGATAGGCTGTAACCTATAAACTGTAAGGCAAATATACTATTTCACCCCAAGTTACTTTTGGTTAGTTTATACCACAGAAACAGAAGTGAGATAAAAGATCTCCTGAGCCCAACACTGGTGCTCCTTTGCTCAAGTGGAATATATTTGGGGTGCAAATTTGGGGCTCTGTTCATCCAACACTGGAAATGTTGATCTGCTGTTAGCCCTGTTGAACTAGGTATTGGATGATGAGGCTTGCATTGTTCTGCCTAGGCTGGCATAGGAAGCCATAGTCATTGCTTTCTCATTCTTTTTTTTTCAATTTTTATTTATTTATTTATTAAAAATTTTCACCTCCTCCCCTCCTCCCATTTCCTTCCCCCTCCCTTCATTCCCCCTCTCCCTCCCTCTCCAGTCCTAAGAGCAGTCAGGGTTTCCTGCCCTGTGGGAAGTCCAAGGTCTTTCCCCCTCCATCCAGGTCTAGGAAGGTGAGCATCCAAACAGACTAGGCTCCCAGAAAGCCAGTCCATGCAGTAGAATCAAAGCCCAACGCCATTGCCCTTGGCTTCTCACTCAGCCCTCATTGTCAACCACATCCACAGGGTCCGGTTTGATCACATGCTCTATCAGTCCCAGCCCAGCTGGCCTTGGTAAGCTCCCATTAGATCAGCCCCACCATCTCAGTGGGTGGTCGCACTCCTTGATCAGCCCCACTGTCTCAGTGGGTGGATGCACTCCTCGAGGTCCTGACTTCCTTGCTCATGTTCTCCCTCCTTGTTTTCTCATTCTTATGATGAACTGACAAATTTACCTAAAAAAGAAAAGATGTTTTTATTTGTTTTGTTTCTGATGCTGAAGACTTAATACAAGACCTCGTGCTTGCTAGACAAGTCTTCTGCCAAGAGCTAAATTCTCTACCCCGGGAGGAAAGACTGCCTTTAGTTTAGGGTTTCAGTATGTCATCATGGAGAATGGACAATGAAGTGGATCTGTCAGCAATGACAGGAGCATGAGGTAGCAGCTTGTTCACATGACAGCAGACCGGAAGTAGAGAACACAAACAAGAACCCTGGGGACAAAAATAACTATCAAAGAACCAACTCAGGATTGACTTCTGGGTGCTATGCCCCATATCCTGAAAGTCAGTCAACCATGATAACAGTGTCAGAAGCTGGCAACTGAGCATTTAAGTGTGAGACAGTACGAGACATCCCCTATTTAAACTTAAATAAGGGAAAACTCTTTACTCTCAGTTTGGGGACTAAGAGGTCTCCGATCAAATTTTTTAAAGGCCAGTTTCTGTCACAGCCTCTCCCAGGTGTTGATGACTGACTTCTTCACATGTCCAGATAAGGACTCACAAGTTACTTTTTGTGGCACTTGGGGGGTGGGGTGGGGTGAAGGACCAGGAGTTGAGGGTATGATTCAACTCATACAGTTTCTTCGAGCGTCATGCTATTAAAATGCTGTTCCCTTCTCACAGTGCCCCATCTTCATGGCCTCACTTAATCTGAACCACTTCTAAAAGGGATCTGTTTTCAGGTTAGTCCCACCAAGAGAGGGATTTCAGTCTAGGAATCTAAGGTGGATAAAACCTTGTACAACAATCTCATTTGTCTGCTCTGTGAAAATGTGAGTCGGGGTAATCCCGAACCTGCTGGCTGTGGGTCTCAAGTACCTATAAAGTCTTGTTAAAAATACTCTGGAGAGTCTCACAGGGACTTAATGCTGCTGTTGGAAATCATTCTTTTTTTGACATTTGAGAAAAATGGTTTTCGTAAACACGTTTCAATTACAACAGTACCTCATTTTTTCAGTTAATGTGCATAAACATTTATTATTTACCAGTATAAATAATTAATTTGTGCTTTAAACTCATGCAGGACTGAACATTTTTCCATCACAGGAAACCCTAAGTAACAACATGGAACATTTTTAAGTATAATTTACACAGAAAGAGTGTGTGTAAAAGCTGCAATCTAAACTCTAAAATTACTTGAAAATTGAACACTTAAGAGTATGAGGAATTTTATGGCTGTAATCTTGAAGCTTATGTCTTACTTCCAGTGATGATTCCAGAAAATCCTATAACTCTGTGAAATTCTGTCGTGTAGGCATGGAATCAGACTGTGACCAGTTTCAAACAGTGGGGTCACAACCATGACCTTGTCTCTTGAATTTTTATCTTAAAGCAACCCCTTAACATTTGAGATAATGTCAAGAAAACAGATGAAATATATAGTAAGCTGAAAGATATAAATGTGCACAGAAAATGCTAGAAGAGTTTGAGAGTATGATTTTATTATTTGTTCTTCAACAATAGAGGCTAAAATGGAAGTGGGGGAATTAATTTCCTCTTCATCTCCAGACAGCTCCTGTAGAAGTAAATGTAGTGATATTGTACTAGTGTTTCTATACTCATTACAAAAAGACAGAAATGTAACCCCAACTACCAGTGTTGGGCGGTGGTAGACGGCCAGAGCAAAGAAGGGACTTATGTCAAGGGAGCAACCAAAGGGCTCTTGAGAGTACTTGGGAGAAGCTGCAGAGCAATATCCTCGACATGGAAACATTCCTTCCTGGAGGGAGGATACAGACTCAGTAGAGTCAAGAAGTAAACAAAACTTAAGTCCCAGAACATGGAAACTTAGAAGGTTCACACACAATCATCCGTAGGTTAAAAGCAGTAAGTAACAATTTCTGAGCAAAGACATGTACCCTGTCCAGATCAGGACCAAAGAGAACAGCTGATATTTCCTACAGTGAAAACTAATTTGAATACTGACTTAGATGGTTTAGTCGAGGTTTTATCTGTATTGGTGTGGGGATGGTGGTGGCAATGTAGGGACTACAGTACAGTATACTGTTGCTTGATCTTCTCCGTTACTGCCCATTTGTATTGTAGGTACATATAGATTCTATATGGATGCATAAACACATGCGTAATAGAGAATTTTCTTTATCCTCGTGTGTATGTTCAAGTAAAATAATATTAAAATGAAAATGTAAAGATGATCTAAAAACTCAAGCTTGTAGCCACTGGGTTGGGAGAAGGGTAGACAGGAAACACATGGGAGGGAAAGAAACTTTCATTGTTGAAAATGTCTGTGTACACACGTACGTGCATGCAAGGAGAATAAAACAAAACCAGCACATTCGTGCAAGTAGGAAGGGTTTCTCATGATCCAGCAGCTAGTACAGTTTTTCTTCTTCTTCACTATTCGTCAAGAATTACAGCAATGTAATGTACAGGGCAAATGTAAGATGGAGTAAACCCATGGATGTGCAGCGCTCCAGAAGTTCTCATGGCTGAAGCCCAGCCAGCAGGTGTCGTCATCAGCTGGGTTCCCTCACCTCTTCGCCCTTTACCCAGCATGCACATATTTATATCCTAGGTTCACAGAGTACTCTGTATTTCCACCGTCTGGCTTATGCATTCTTTTCTTTTTAAACCATCTTCAGGCTGCCACGTGGCAAAGCTTGGATCCATCCTTGCTCATGTTAAACAACTCCAGAAATCTACGGTCTTCAGATCGCTCTGTTTTAAGCTTTGTTTCATCAACTGCAATACCTAGTTTTCTGTTGCGTTTTAGGAAAGAAGCTGTACATAGGAAAATCTTTATGCATTGTATCACTATACATTATAAGTTAACAATTAACTATTTAATACCTAAAAGCTCCTTAAGGGTTACTAATATATTTTCATTTGTATTTGTATCCACCTGAAGAAATCCTTACCAAAGAAGACATAGACGGGTATATATGCTTTTCCAAATTCCCACAGTGTCACAATACCATGGTTCCATAACAATGTGGGCTATAACATGAACTCCTTTGTTTTCTAAGGTAACTGGAAGATTTATGATTTTTCTTTGGGGGAAAATTCTCCTGGTTTTTGACTATAATGTTTATGTCTTAAATCATACTGAGCACATGAAATATTTTGTTTTTGAATTTTGATTTATCATCCAGATTAATGATGGCTCACAGATGGTATGATTCCAAGACGCATTTGTAGTGGGTGTGTGCTATTTGGATGCTGGATGCAGATTGATGGCTACTGTGTTTCATTTGAGAGACAGTCAGCAACTGCTCAGTCCACTCATTCTATGACCATGAACCTGAGTTGTTATGATTGCTGCTAACAGTTGTGCATTAAGCCATGAAGAAGAGTTATTCCTAAATGATGATACATGTGGTTTCCTCATTGCTACTGTGAAAGGACTTAAAACTTCCACAATGTCATTGTCAGGCTGATGCAGGCTTCAAGTAACTGATGAAGCACTTGGTGTCACATGAATATCTGTCTGCAATACCAGCAGAGCACACTCATTTATTACTCACACATCTTTCCTGACACCTAGTTAAAAATAATTGTTTTATTTTCCTTTTTGAAATTGTTACTCTAACACTGTCATTGTATTTATTTTGCATGAGTGAGAAGCCCTCTACAGTCAATCAATTAAAATATCTCTTAACAATAAAAAGATTTTACTTTACTTTCAGTAGAATTTTAGGCACCAGATGAAGGAAAATCAAAGTATGTACATGGTTTCTATGGTTCTAGGAGAATTGTACTAAGGAAAATTTACAAACGGAAGCATCATCTTACATTCTGCTTTTTCAAGAGAACCCAGAACTTAATGGTCTATTTTCTCCATGAAGGCCTAGTTTCCCTTTCTTTAATAAAAATGTCTTTGGGAGCATTTGGGGGAACATTTGGAAGGCTACTGCAACAGAAACTTCCTGAAATCTATGAGGGCGACCCTAGAAAAGACTACTAGTAATGAGGGATACGGAGTCTGAATCGGTCATCTTCTGTAACCTGGTAAGGCTTCCAGTGGTGGAACTAGGAAACCTACCCAGTCACAAAATCTTGGACCTACAGTTTGTCCTGCCTGCAGGATGAACTAGGATAACGGCGACACAGAATTCATGGGGGTGACCAGCCAATGACCGGTCCAACTAGAGGACAACTCCATGTGTGGGATGGTCAGGAACTAAAGACTGGCTAGCTCAAAGACTTAGGATAAAACCACAAACAACTGTCAAAAAAAGTCAATGCAATGATTCCTAATGATATTCTGCTATACTCATAGATCAGTGCCCTCCTGGCCATCATCAGAGAGGCTTTATACAGCAACAGATGCAGAGACCACAGTCAAACACTAGGCAAAGCTTGGAGAACCCTGTGGAAGAGCAAGAGGAAGGACTATAGGAACCAGAGGAGTCAAGGATACCATGAGAACACACTCCATAGAGTCAACTAAGCAAGGCTCATAGGGGCTTGCAGAGACTGAAGCTGCAATCACAGGGCTTACATAAGTCTGTACTAGGTTATGGTTGTGTAGCTTGCTGTTCTTGTGTGATTCCTAACAGTTGGAGAGGGGATGTCTCTGACTCTTTTGCCTACTCTTGGGACACTTTTTCTCTTGTCTTACCCAGCCCTAACATGAGAATTTGTGCCTAATATTATCCTAACATACTATCATTTAGGTATGACATATTAACATTTTGGGTATGGTCATATCTATCATGGTCACATTCCAATTATGGGAACTAGAATTTGATTTACAGTCACCAGTTACCCAGTTAGCTGAACTAGACAGTATACTCACTAAAAATACTTGAAAAGAAGCAGTTATAAATAAAAGAACACGAGAGGAAACGGCATAGGACTCTACCTAAGTGTAGGTATAATAAAGTTGGATGGTGAAACTTGACTGGGATTCCCTCAGTCACTAGACTGTGGAGTTGCTGAGGGGTGATGAAACTCTTAAGATGTGGGAATAGTGGCTAAACGTGATGTTACTAAGGGCAAGGATTTCCTCAAAGGTGATGCTGAGAGCCCAGACCCTTCTCTTCCTGTTTTGCTTGCTGGCACCTCATGATCTTACTGTTCTGCCACCTACTCCTCACTACTATGTCCCGCCTCATCACATATCCAAAAACAACAGGGCTGATCAGCCAGATTGAAACCCCCAGAACCAAGAGCCCAAATAAGCTTCTCTTCCTTACGTATTTCTTGTCTCCATATTTGTTACAGTAGTGAGAAGCTGACCAACAGCATTTCTAGGACAGTCTAGCGAGGACCCAGAGAACTCACCATTGATGGCACTCACCACTCACTGTTGAGAGTCCCTAGATTGTTTTTTATTTTTTGCAAAATTACACTTTATTGAGAGAATACGGGGCGCTAGGGTGATGGCTTAGCAAGGAAGTTTAGAACATTACATCCTGTTCAAATCCTCAGATACTGTGTAAAAAGCCAGGTGTAGTCATATGCACCTATACTCTGTCACCAACAGGAGGGGAGAGAGATACAGTAGAGTTTTAGAAGTGGCTGCCCAGCAACCTGAGCTCCAGATTCAATAAGAGTCACTATCTCAAAGCAATTAGAGAGGTAGTGTCTAAGGGACACCTGCGATCCTTCTCTGGCCTCCACGTGTACATGTGAGTACACACATCTGGACACTCACCTATATCCTTTACATCCACATTGACACACCTAGACACCTAAGCACAAACACACAGATGTACAAAGAACTATGAAATTACACTAAATAAAATAAAGTAGAACTTGTTTTTTTATAAAAAGAAAAACCTTTATTATATCTTCAAGTAAAGGCTACACTTACAGTGCCAGGTTCATTTGGGATAAAATGAACCATTTGTAGCAATCAAAAGTGATATCTGCAGGGCCTAGAAAAGGAAACTCATTCTAGTGCTTTTGTTTCCACCCAAACAGCCACACATTCCTTGATTCAATGAGCCAGATAGTTCTGATACTAAAAAGGCATGGCCCAAACTTTTGTGGCCTTTCAAATAGCTCAGCGTTAGAGGAGGACAGGGGAGTCTGAACAATCCAAACATCTTATTTGTGTTGCTGCTCTTATATGTTGAGACAACTTCACTCTGTGGCCTCGGTTGAACTGGGATGCACTACGTAGTATACGCTGGACTTGACCTCACGGCCGCCCTCTCATTTCAACCTCCTGAGTTCTGAGATGAGACATGGCAATGACTGTGTCCTCTTCCTTACAGTAACTGACTTTAGCATACATGCTGCCTTGACTTAGACGGGATCCTGAATGTATATATTTCCCAGATAAAAATGTTTAACATGATTGACAGAATACAGACAATTCTCCCACATCATTTCCCCCTCTCTCTCTCTCTTTTTTTTAACAAAGGAAAATACCCATAGTCCATTTGTTGGGAATGTGGGCGTAGTATTTCAGGCTACTTCCGGCTGGTTGGGGGTGCTGATAATCTTATGGGGAACTAAAGAAAATTATCATCAAGTCCTGACTGGAATATCCTGTGAGTCTTGATCACCGCAGGCAGCAATCCTGAATCTGTTTTGGATGTAGAACTCTGTATCCAGGCCATCTGTTCCTACCGGAGATTTCTCAGGTGGTCTTCCTTGATTGAACCTGATTTTTCTTAATTCAGAATGAATCCACAGCCTCTCATTTCCTGTGAAAACAAAAAACAAAATCTCTTCTCCAAAGTAACATACATTTGGCTTCAGTTTTGAAGCCAAGGTATTTTCAAAATACCTATCTTGGGTTAGTTCAGCAGCATTTATAAATAAAAGTCTTTTAGCAGCTGTTGCTCCTTCCTTTCTGCAATCAAACAATTCAAAATGAGCATAATAGCAAACAGTATCAAGATTCTCTGTGTGTTTTCCATCTTTATGCGGCTTTATTTTAACCTCTATTTCTATTTATTTTTATTTTTACTTTTTGAGACAGGTACTCTGTATATCTTTGTCCTGGAATAACTCTGTAGACCAGGCTGTCCTTGAACTCACAGAGATCCCTCTGTCTCTGCCTCCCCAGTGCTGGGCTAAAAGATGTCTGCTACCACACCTTAAACTCACAGAGAAATATCTGTCTCTGCCTCCCAGGCATTAGATTTAAAGGTGTGTACTATCATACCTTGAAGTCACAGAGGTCAATATACCTCTGCCTCCCAGACATTGGGATTAAAAGTGTGTACCACCATACCCAACTACTCTCTTTCTTTTTAACTTTAAGAACTTTAACCTTTAGTCTGCATATGTTTTTAACACACTGTAAAACATTTAGAGGTTTTCTTTGTTTTTGAATCTCTCTTTACTGTATATCTCTCTTTTTCTGATCACATGAGCCTTTAATTTACTAAGCAATATCAGTAGGACTAAAGCCGTGGCTTTGACAGCTATATCCAGCCCATTCCTTAGCTTTCCAGCCTTGTGGCTGAGGTACCAGCCAGAGCTGTGTTCACTGCCACAACTCTATGGCATTTCAAGGTCCTTGCCAACAAGCAAGCTGCAGCATTCTGCTCAGAGAACACACTCAATCGAACTGCCTGCCTGAAGTAGTCAGAGTTTGCCCTGGCAGGACAGCCCAGAAAGCCAGCATTTTAAAACAACACAACTTTTTTCCTGTTACGGCTGAAAACCCAAAAAGCATGCGTTTAGCTTTTCATCAACACCATTTAAGTGTTTTGCAGCAGGACCTCTTAAAGGAGCTACAAAATTTTGTAGCTAAAGCTGAGTCAGGAAGCCTCTCTTAGATGAAAGCATTTGCTTGCCTCTAACAAGCAGAGCAGACCCGAGAAATTGCTGCTACCAACAAAACATGCTTTACTCTATTCTTTCCCAAGCTTTCTCAGGCTTTCTGTGGATTCAGATATCCTGTTCGTGATGCCATCTGTAACATGAGGGGCCGACTTGTTGGGGTTTCCTTCCCACCCGATACCCCACAACCGGCAAATCCCAAAGAAAATCACACACAAGACTCCATAAGATTATAAACTGATTGGCCCATTAGCTCAGGCTTCTTGTTAACTCTTATAGTTTACATTAACCCATAATTCTACTCTGTGTCAGCCATATGGCTTCATACCTTTTTCAGCTGGGCAGGTTATATCCTGCCTCTTCGGTGGTCTGCGCAGGAATGGCGGAGGGAGCTTCCTGCCTCCCAGAATACTCCCAGTCTCTTTGCTCCACCCCTACTTCCTGTCTGGCTTTCCCGCCTATACTGCCTCCCTGGCCAATCAGCGTTTTATTAAAATATGATTGACAGAATACAGACAATTCTCCCACATCAAAAATATGTATGATCCAGGTCTTCATGTTGTGCTCCATTTCTGATTATACATTCTTTCAGTCTCATTTGGTTTTGTTTCCTTATTAACTCCATTACACTAAACTCATTGGCCTGCATTTGGATGCATAGAAATGTGTCTGAGCGAAGCCTGAAGTAGAAGGTAAAGTTGTTAGAGATGTCACCAGTGCAGTATTAGAAGCAGTGACCCATTAGCCCATAATCAGTGCTCTGGGGGGTCTTTTGTCACAGCCAATAAGTGCATTATATTATTACTGTAAACTTTCCTGGTCACATTTTATTTTATTCCACTTTATTATATTAAACTCACTTATCATTATATTATAAGATTGCCTAATCACTCTCTGCTGGACCTTGGACTAACATGCACATACCCATACATGTCTAGATGCATACACACATGTGCATAATTAAAAAGAAAGCAACTATGAAAAGTGGCAGAGAGGTAACTCAGCGGTTAGTTTATTTTCTGCTCTTGCGGAGAGTTCACATCAGTCACAACCACTTGTAACTCCAGGTCTATGGAATCTGAAAGCCACTTCCGCAGTCCTCAGACACACATGCTTATGTTCACATTCCCAAACACCGTGCACACAATTAAATTTAAATAAATATTGAGATTGTCTACATAAGACCTTTGTGATTAGGCACTGAAAAACAACCCCCCCCTTTTTTTAAATCAGCTCTAACAGTCATGGGAAGCCTTATACTAAAACTGCCATTCTTAAATAGCCTTTCCCCCATTTAAAATATTCTGATCACAGTTTCCCTTCCCCCACCTCCTTCCAGATCCTCCCCTCCTTGCTACCCAGTCAAATTCACACCCTTTCTTTCTCTCTCTCATTAGAAAACAAACAGGCATCTAAAGTAAAATGGAATAGAATAAAATAAAAATAAACAGAATAAGATAGCCCAATCAATCAAATAGGAAGAAATAAAAATAAGAAAGATAAAAGGAAAAGCAGAAGAAACACAGGCAGACATCCAGACACAGCATCTCACAAGAGTTGCCAATCCCGGGTAAACAGCAGCTTCTGTGAAGCTTTGACTTCCTTTTGCAATGTTCTCCCTCCTACCCGCCCCCCTGCAATTAAAAAAAAAGGGTTGACTTTCTTTGAGACCTCCTATTTTTCCCCAACAAATAACAGCCTCGCACAACTGGTGTGGAGCCTCCATTGCGTGTGGTGATGAGCCACTGCTGGGAAGGATGCTGCTAAGTTTTGTTAGTGATTTCTTTGTACTGCTGATTTTCTAGCTGCAAATTCCTGGTTTCTTGTTTGTTGTCTTGCTGTGGGATAATGTTTCATGAAAACCTGCTAAGCATACCTTTGAAACTAACAAAACTCAATTACTTGACAGAGATTTTTATAGTCACCACTA